>NW_026712916.1:0-29491 GCF_030625045.1 Achroia grisella
ATTTATTTATACATTTATGGGTTATATATTTATGTATGTATATTGTTATTTTTTTATAGAAATGTATATTTTGCTTTGTATTTATATATCTTTTTTTGACATTTCTTATTTATATTAGTGCACCGTCAATAATCTTTCGCTGCACCACTCATGGTTGCCTGGTAAATAACGCGGCAAGATATTAAGTCCGCCACATGTACAAATTTTTGTGCATTAAAGTTAAATAAATAAAAAAAATACAATACTGTTTAATGAAAATGCGTATTGTCTAGTGCTTTGAGATGTATCAAAATAAGGTCAACAAAAAAGTCCGTGATGGTATATGTCTATCTCTCAAGGATAACCAACAATAACCATTTTTTTTATCTTTTACATTTTACGGGATTTTTTTTTATCGTATGTTTCCCTTAAAATCATGTAAACTATGTTATTATGTCATAATCTAAAGAAATAATAATATTTTATAGTGAAATATCCACTATAAAATAGTAAAAAGTAGCAATGTAATTCGTTACGCGCGAATCAGGTGTTATAAGGTCAAAGGTCGGTGCACCCCGCGTATTTGATAAATAGTGCTTCTCTGGATGTCTTTAAGAGAAAATGGCAGTATGTACGTGTATATGTACAAGTCCTTAAGTGTTAAGTGTTTCAAATGTACAATAAAGAATAAATATTTTTAAGTACAGTACTTACGTACATTAATATAATACCTACTTTTTACTTGTATCTATTGTCATCAAAATTAAATTATAAGTTCTTAACTTGACCACGACTATGTGACCCTCTCTTGGCGCCAAAACGAGTGAAAAAATGAACAGCATACGACGACGACGCATACCTATAGAGTGGAGCAACTGCTTATTCAGTTTTATTCAACTATTTAGTCCCTCCACCGTTACAATGAATGGAGGCGGATATTACAATGTATGTAGCATTGCGAATATAAAATATCTAGATTAGGTATAATAAATTCATAATTGATAGACCGTTACGGTATCAGAGCCAAAAAGTCTTCTTTCTTTATTTATGTACTGTTAGATGCGACATCGACTTTGTTTTATACTACACTATGTAATGATTGATATACCTATGTAAAATAAATAAAATATCTGAGGTTTGGACAAAAATTCAAAAGGTACTTTATTTTGAAAAAGTATTTTGAAAATACCTATTTTGCATTTAGTATTTGAAATACAAAACTATTTTTGTTTTTAGAGTGACATTTCTATGAATTCACTGTCGATAGCGAGCGGTGCGATGGAAAAAGATAACCGTTTATAAAAATATAATAAATAGCGCTGGACAATTAACACAGACTGATACTGAACTGATATAAATAGATATTTTTATCTTGTAAATACATATATAATATACATATAAAACACCCAGACCGATGAAATCAATCGATGACCGATGAGTACATATGTTTGCACCGTGCGAGAAATCGAACCCGCGACCATCGGATGTAAAGCGGTGTGACCACCGAGGCAGTCGAAATACATAAATAATCTTATGAATTTAATTTATTCTAATTTGTTTGTGTGCGCGGGGTGCGGTGTACGGTGCTCCCCCTGCCTCCACCGTTGCTGGAGCTTGCATGTATGGAGCATTGCGAATATAAAATATCTAGATTAGTAAATTAATAAATTCATAATTGATAGACCGTTACGGTATCTATATATATTCGGATTAAAATAAGTATCGCAGTAAGGACCAGTATATAAAGTGATCAACACAATTAATTGATTTTTGAAATATATATACGGAGCCAAAAAGTCTTTGTGTATTCAAAAAATATCTAATTTGTTTGTGTGCGCGGGGTGCGGTGTACGGTGCTCCCCCTGCAACGGTGGAGTTACTATGTATGGAGCATTGCGAATATAAAATATCTACATTAGTAAATTAATAAATTCATAATTGATAGACCGTTACGGTATCTATATATATTCGGATGAAAATAAGTATCGCAGTAAGGACGAGTATATAAAGTGATCAACATAATTAATTGATTTTTGAAATATATTCAGAGCCAAAAAGTCTTTGTGTATACCAAAAATTTAGCCGTTCGGAGCCAGTCATGCACGAATTATTAGTAAAAAATGTGTCGAGTATATCGTACTATCGACGAATATATATGGCCACATCGCAAAATAGAATGCGACGTTGCCATACCGCCTGAGATATACGCGATAGGAGTCAAGTTATTCAGTGCAAAAGGTGGAATCGGCAAGTGTTTAGGTTGTGGCGTGATCAACAAAGTGCCCAAAGAGGTGTTTATATATATATATATATATATATATATATATAACACCGATGGCAACGTCGCATTCTATTTTGCGATGTGGCCATATATATTCGTCGATAGTACGATATACTCGACACATTTTTTACTAATAATTCGTGCATGACTGGCTCCGAACGGCTAAATTTTTGGTATACACAAAGACTTTTTGGCTCTGAATATATTTCAAAAATCAATTAATTATGTTGATCACTTTATATACTCGTCCTTACTGCGATACTTATTTTCATCCGAATATATATAGATACCGTAACGGTCTATCAATTATGAATTTATTAATTTACTAATGTAGATATTTTATATTCGCAATGCTCCATACATAGTAACTCCACCGTTGCAGGGGGAGCACCGTACACCGCACCCGCGCACACAAACAAATTAGATATTTTTTGAATACACAAAGACTTTTTGGCTCCGTATATATATTTCAAAAATCAATTAATTGTGTTGATCACTTTATATACTGGTCCTTACTGCGATACTTATTTTAATCCGAATATATATAGATACCGTAACGGTCTATCAATTATGAATTTATTAATTTACTAATCTAGATATTTTATATTCGCAATGCTCCATACATGCAAGCTCCAGCAACGGTGGAGGCAGGGGGAGCACCGTACACCGCACCCCGCGCACACAAACAAATTAGAATAAATTAAATTCATAAGATTATTTATGTATTTCGACTGCCTCGGTGGTCACACCGCTTTACATCCGATGGTCGCGGGTTCGATTTCTCGCACGGTGCAAACATATGTACTCATCGGTCATCGATTGATTTCATCGGTCTGGGTGTTTTATATGTATATTATATATGTATTTACAAGATAAAAATATCTATTTATATCAGTTCAGTATCAGTCTGTGTTAATTGTCCAGCGCTATTTATTATATTTTTATAAACGGTTATCTTTTTCCATCGCACCGCTCGCTATCGACAGTGAATTCATAGAAATGTCACTCTAAAAACAAAAATAGTTTTGTATTTCAAATACTAAATGCAAAATAGGTATTTTCAAAATACTTTTTCAAAATAAAGTACCTTTTGAATTTTTGTCCAAACCTCAGATATTTTATTTATTTTACATAGGTATATCAATCATTACATAGTGTAGTATAAAACAAAGTCGATGTCGCATCTAACAGTACATAAATAAAGAAAGAAGACTTTTTGGCTCTGATACCGTAACGGTCTATCAATTATGAATTTATTATACCTAATCTAGATATTTTATATTCGCAATGCTACATACATTGTAATATCCGCCTCCATTCATTGTAACGGTGGAGGGACTAAATAGTTGAATAAAACTGAATAAGCAGTTGCTCCACTCTATAGGTATGCGTCGTCGTCGTATGCTGTTCATTTTTTCACTCGTTTTGGCGCCAAGAGAGGGTCACATAGTCGTGGTCAAGTTAAGAACTTATAATTTAATTTTGATGACAATAGATACAAGTAAAAAGTAGGTATTATATTAATGTACGTAAGTACTGTACTTAAAAATATTTATTCTTTATTGTACATTTGAAAAACTTAACACTTAAGGACTTGTACATATACACGTACATACTGCCATTTTCTCTTAAAGACATCCAGAGAAGCACTATTTATCAAATACGCGGGGTGCACCGACCTTTGACCTTATAACAGCTGATTCGCGCGTAACGAATTACATTGCTACTTACATTACTATTTTATAGTGGATATTTCACTATAAAATATTATTATTTCTTTAGATTATGACATAATAGCATAGTTTACATGATTTTAAGGGAAACATACGATAAAAAAAATTCCCGTAAAATGTAAAAGATAAAAAATGGTTATTGTTGGTTATCCTTGAGAGATAGACATATACCATCACGGACTTTTTTGTTGACCTTATTTTGATACATCTCAAAGCACTAGACAATACGCATTTTCATTAAACAGTATTGTATTTTTTTTATTTATTTAACTTTAATGCACAAAAAAATTTGTACATGTGGCGGACTTAATATCTTGCCGCGTTATTTACCAGGCAACCATGAGTGGTGCAGCGAAAGATTATTGGCGGTGCACTAATATAAATAAGAAATGTCAAAAAAAGATATATAAATACAAAGCAAAATATACATTTCTATAAAAAAATAACAATATACATACATAAATATATAACCCATAAATGTATAAATAAATACATAATGACCCGATAATCAAATTATAAGTACAGTCTCAAATTGAAAGTAAGAAAAACAGAAAATATAGAGAGAACTATAGGGATATAACAGAAAGATGTTAAAAAAGGAGAAGGACAGTAAAAAAGTTACAAATTTAAATAATATTCCCGCAATTTCTGTTTAAATGAATTTATTACATTATTATATATATTAGGCATACGACTAGCCTTATGACTGTTACTTTTTTTTTAATCTATACATCTATACATGTAAATAAAATTGGAGTGTCTGTTTGTAATATTGAAATAACCGTTTTTACTACTTGCATATGAATATAAATCCGGTACATACACCAAAATAACATATTTTACAAGTTTTGTCTGTCTGTCTGTCTGTTTGTTCCGGCTAATCTCTGAAATAGCTGGACCGATTTTGACGGGACTTTTTTTGGCAAGTAGCTGATGTAATAAGGAGTAACTTACGCTACTGTTATTTTAGAAAAATAAAATAAAATTTCACGCGGACGAAGTCGCTGGGGCCAGCTAGTCTATAGATATACCGAGATTTAATATTTAAGTTGCTATTATGTTGTTGACAAAATTTTACTGTAATGTTACTATTACGTTATCCTACACAATTTGTATTATTTTGGATGAATAAATAAATAAATAAATAATAATCTATACATCTATACATATAAATAAAATTGGAGTGTCTGTTTGTAATATTGAAATAACCGTTTTTTACTACATGCATATGAATATATATAAGGTACATATACCAAAATAACAATTTTTATAATTTTAGTCTGTCTGTCTGTCGGTCTGTTTGTTCCGGCTAATCTCTGAAATGGCTGGACCGATTTTGACGGTACTTCTTTTTGGCAGGTAGCTGATTTATAAGGAGTAACTTAGGTTACTTTTATTTTAGAAAAATAAAGTTTAATTCCACGCGGACGAAGTCGCGGGAACAGCTTGTTTTTAATAAAAACATCTTTTTGTGGTACTTGAGAATGTTGAAGCCTGTTGTTTGTAATATTGAAATAACCGTTTTTTACTACTTACATATGAATATAAATACGGTACATAATACACCAAAATAACATATTTTACAATTTTTGTCCGTCTGTCTGTTTGTTCCGGCTAATCTCTGAAATGGCTGGACCGATTTTGACGGGACTTTTTTTGGCAGGTAGCTGATGTAATAAGGCTACTACCTAGTAACTTAGGCTACTTTTATTTTAGAAAAATAAAGTTAAAAACCACGTGGACGAAGTCGCGGGAACAGCTACTGTATAATATATTAGAGATACCTACGTGTTTTTTTATTGATGACTAGCTGTACACGGGATTTCGTCCGTGTGGAATTTAACTTTATTTTTCTAAAATATAAGAAGTTAAATTCCACGCGGTACAGCTAGTTGTCGGTAGTCTAGCGATTTAGCTAGCACACTGCTTTGATTCCTGCTTGGTGGTCGAGGGTTCGATTCCTCGCACGCTGCAAACATTTGTATTCGTGAGTAGGATTGTTTGTAACGGTCTGGGTGTTTTCTATGTATAGATAATATATATGTATTTACGAAAAAAATCTTTGTATTTATATCAGTTGTCTAGTACCCATAACATAATCTTCAGCTAGCTTAACTTGGGTCTAGATGAAGCTGTGTGAATTGTCCTGAGATACTATTATTAATTGGTACACAGGTAAACTACTAACTAGGCCATATTGGTGTTGTTTGGTATGGTGAAAAAACTAGTATATATATAAGTTACACGTACAATTTCAAAGACTTATTTCTTCAAAACTACTAGCTATTCTGAAATAAAACTTTAGGGTTTGTATATGTAATGTTTGCATATAAAATATGATTAAAGGTTACCAGTGTATTTACACTTTTACTGAACAAACAGAGTTGTTTAATAGTGAAAATATTGTGTGGAAGACATCAATTACTTTCAGTACATGTATAGCTTTTCTCTTTTCCTAATTATTATTATTATTAAGTTTAAAGTGGTTGAATTTTACGTAAGGGGTATTTATACATTATTTCTAATTTACCATTTATTTTAAGTTTTTTAAACTCTATTCATCGAGACCTATCTAATGAGTCCAAACACGATATTTCTGCTGTAAGTTTTCGAAGAGTATGTTCATCATCTGATAATACTGGTGCCAGCATGAAGTCAAGGTTAACAGATAACTAATTACTTTTATTTCGTCAAAATCTTTAGATTACGTATAATAAATTCATAATATCGCTACCTATTCAAATCAAAACAAGTATTAGGTACTTCATGTACTAGTATATAAATTCATCAACACACAAGTAAATGATTTTTAAATATATTCAGAGCCAAAAAATCTTTGTGCATTTAAAAAAAATTGCCGATACGGATTCACTATTGCAGGAAATTGTTGAAAAAATATATATCGCGTATAGGTATCTACTACTATCGACGAATACATTTGGCAACAACGCGCAACATATGCGATGTTGCCGTTCCGGCCGAGACCATGCCGGAACGGCAACATCGCATATTAGAATACAAAGATAGTGATAGAAAGAGAGAGACAGTGGAATCAGCAATATCTACGGATCGTGGCTGGATCAACTAAGTGTGCAAGTTTATATAAATGTATATATATATATATATATATATACATTTGTCTTTAATTCAAAGGAAATATAAATAATGAACGCATCACATTTAAAACAGTATAAATAGTTAATAATTTAATAATAAGTTAATAGTTTAATAAGTACGTACGTAATATTATCACATGGTAACAGCACGTATTATGGCAAAAATAAACATCGGCTGATTTGAAAAGATTTATTATAGTAATAATAGTAATCTCAGGACAATTCACACAGCTTCATCTAGACCCAAGTTAAGCTAGCTGAAGATTATGTTATGGGTACTAGACAACTGATATAAATACAAAGATTTTTTTTCGTAAATACATATATATTATCTATACATAGAAAACACCCAGACCGTTACAAACAATCCTACTCACGAATACAAATGTTTGCAGCGTGCGAGGAATCGAACCCTCGACCACCAAGCAGGAATCAAAGCAGTGTGCTAGCTAAATCGCTAGACTACCGACAACTAGCTGTACCGCGTGGAATTTAACTTCTTATATTTTAGAAAAATAAAGTTAAATTCCACACGGACGAAATCCCGTGTACAGCTAGTCATCAATAAAAAAACACGTAGGTATCTCTAATATATTATACAGTAGCTGTTCCCGCGACTTCGTCCACGTGGTTTTTAACTTTATTTTTCTAAAATAAAAGTAGCCTAAGTTACTAGGTAGTAGCCTTATTACATCAGCTACCTGCCAAAAAAAGTCCCGTCAAAATCGGTCCAGCCATTTCAGAGATTAGCCGGAACAAACAGACAGACGGACAAAAATTGTAAAATATGTTATTTTGGTGTATGTACCGTATTTATATTCATATGCAAGTAGTAAAAAACGGTTATTTCAATATTACAAACAACAGGCTTCAACATTCTCAAGTACCACAAAAAAGATGTTTTTATTAAAAACAAGCTGTTCCCGCGACTTCGTCCGCGTGGAATTAAACTTTATTTTTCTAAAATAAAAGTAACCTAAGTCACTCCTTATAAATCAGCTACCTGCCAAAAAGAAGTACCGTCAAAATCGGTCCAGCCATTTCAGAGATTAGCCGGAACAAACAGACCGACAGACAGACAGACTAAAATTATAAAAATTGTTATTTTGGTATATGTACCTTATATATATTCATATGCATGTAGTAAAAAACGGTTATTTCAATATTACAAACAGACACTCCAATTTTATCTGTATGTATAGATGTATAGATTATTATTTATTTATTTATTTATTCATCCAAAATAATACAAATTGTGTAGGATAACGTAATAGTAACATTACAGTAAAATTTTGTCAACAACATAATAGCAACTTAAATATTAAATCTCGGTATATCTATAGACTAGCTGGCCCCAGCGACTTCGTCCGCGTGAAATTTTATTTTATTTTTCTAAAATAACAGTAGCGTAAGTTACTCCTTATTACATCAGCTACTTGCCAAAAAAAAGTCCCGTCAAAATCGGTCCAGCTATTTCAGAGATTAGCCGGAACAAACAGACAGACAGACAGACAAAACTTGTAAAATATGTTATTTTGGTGTATGTACCGGATTTATATTCATATGCAAGTAGTAAAAACGGTTATTTCAATATTACAAACAGACACTCCAATTTTATTTACATGTATAGAAGTATAGATTAAAAAAAAAGTAACAGTCATAAGGCTAGTCGTATGCCTAATATATATAATAATGTAATAAATTCATTTAAACAGAAATTGCGGCAACATTATTTAAATTTGTAACTTTTTTACTGTCCTTCTCCATTTTTCACATCTTTCTGTTATATCCCTATAGTTCTCTCTATATTTTCTGTTTTTCTTACTTTCAATTTGAGACTGTACTTATAATTTGATTATCAGATCATTATGTATTTATTAGATATTAACTATTATATTATGCAAAAAATATTTGTAATAATAAAGAAAATACATTTAAAATGTTTTACTTGTTGTGTTAGTTATTTATAAGATCTTACTATAATTGTTAGCTGCTTTACAATTTAGAAAGTACAATAGGTAATGTAAATTAAAATTAATTGAATACTTAACAACGTTTTGTTCGATTAAATTCATTTAATTATTAAAATAGTTAATTTAAAATTAGAATAAAGACAAAAAAAAAATAACAATAATAGTCGGTGGCGGGAATCGAACCTTGAGCGTCCGTTTGGTAAGTTGATTTGAAATTCAAAGGCTTATTTCTTCGAAATTACTGGTCATTTTGAAATAATACTTAGGGTTCGCATACTCTTATCGGATACTACTACTACACGGAGTTTCGTCAAAATAAAATATCTAGGTTAGGTATAATAAATTCATAATTAATAGACCGTTACGGTATCTGTATATATTCGGATCAAAACAAGTACTATGAAATAAGAACGAGTATATAAATTGATTAACACAAGTAATTGATTTTTGAAATATATTCAGAGCCAAAAAGTCTTGTTTCTTTATTTATGTACTTGTTAGATGCGACAGCGACTTTGTTTTATACTATACTATGTAATGATTGATATACCTAAAATAAATAAAATATCTGAGGTTTGGACAAAAACTCAAAGGGTAATTTATTTTGAAAAAGTATTTTGAAAATACCTATTTTGCTTTTAGTGTTATAGTACTTTAACTGTTATGTTTTAAGTAACAATGTTTAATTATAATTAATACTACTGCACCAACACTCCGATCGTGCAAAAAAATTTGCTGTTTCATTATTTTTTAGTTCAATTAGTGGTCTACCTAAGTCCTGGGCTAAGGGGGGAGCGTCATGACGCCCCCATGACTCCCATGACCTCCATGACGCTCCCCCTGGATCCGCCGTTGCGTCTTCTCTTTATTCGCTCAGTAACTTTGTTACAAAAGAAAAGATTCCCGTCCAAAAAATAATAAGTATTGAGGTTTGATCTGGAGTCACGTTACTCCAGACTGATTTCTATAAATATTTAGATTAGATAGACTATTATTCTTGAAATACTAGCTAGACATTATTAAGTTACTGTAGCCATAATGTAGTAGCCCAAACGTGCCAATGAGGAAGCCCTTGGCAAATGCTGCACCCTGATTGGCCCGTTTGAATTGGATCAAGAAGTGGTCGTATGCCAAAAAGGTGGATTTGTATAAAATCGTGTATAAATCGCTTAATTATTATTATTACTCGTCTTGACAGTTGTGGCTCAAAACGGATCAACATTTATATATGGTCATCTGGCATTAGATCAACAAAAGGCCTCCGGATCAACAAGTGAAAAAGGATCAACAAAAAACTACCTATACGGCACGTCTGAGCCACAAAGTGCCCAAGGGGATATTTATATATATGTATATATATAGAGATAACAACTTTAAATTAATATTCGTAGAAATAAGTATGTATTAGCAAAATTAATTAAATATTACTTACATAGGTCCTACCTCGACAAGCGCTAGCGCAGCACTGAGAATTTACTTTTGGCGCAACGGAATTTATACAACTTTAAATTATTATTATTGTTTATTTTTTTCTTAGAAACTTATATTTTTTTTTTATATTTCTAATTTAAAAGTATATTAACTTTATTATTTTGTTTTTTTTTATGCAAAAATTTCGTTGTATTTATGAGAAAATTAGAAATGATTATGGCAAAGTTTTGTTGAAAATTCGGGTTTAATTATGATCAATTTTTTAGATATTTAAGTTGAAAATATAAAAAAGAACGATGCTGTCTCAATTTATAAAGTAATTATCAAGTTTTAGTAAAGATATCATATCAATTTATGTTTGTTTATTAATAAATGACGACCCCAAACTTCTGTCTCTTAGCGTTCTTGAATAAACTATTTTAGAAATTAGGAAGACTAATAAAGGGAAAATTAACATTTTAAAGATGTTGTTTTGAAGATTAGATATCTATCTATATAATTCAGGAATCAAAATGTATATCCGACTCTTAATTGCTTAGAACCAGAACCCCAAAGACCTCGCTTTTATGCCAAAAAATGTGAAAGGCCTCTTAAGCCGCTATACCTGGGACAACATTCAGGTATTATAAAAATACATTACTAATAACAGTGATGTTGTTTTCAAATATTTGGTTGATATTCATCAGATAAATAAGATTGAATTAAATTTAAAGCGTTGTCTTTGACGACGATGGAAGTTAACATTTTTATAAGTAATGATCAACGCAATCAAATGCTGGGCATTTGATTCCATAGATTAGTCTGAGCACCTATATGCACTTATATGTGTGGCTGAACGACCTTTGGAGAAATCGGATTGACTATTGTGAACTAAATAGTTTAAATTGAAATAACTTACTAACTTATTAATCCTTTCAGGACTGATTTTATGTGTCTGGAATTTAAATACAACTAATGGCTTAATAACATGGTCTGCTAGTAAGTAGAAAGTTACAGCCGCATACGCAGAATATTTTAGAAAATGTATTGTAATTAATGGAAAAATTAGAAAAGGTGCTAATTTATAGAACCCAGACACCGTATACAGACACTTTAGAAATATTATGAATAAAGCGCTCGAGGTGTACGAGATAGTTATACTGCAAGATTGTAGTAAGGACGATCACAATGGAAAATTTGATACACCTCGATGGAAGTGACAACGGCCACTAGTCAAATGACATATTCCTATTGCAGTGAGATGTGGCGCATATAGTGTCCATGCACAAAATATAGTCGGTAAATATATGCGGTGAAGAGTTGTACATGAACGAATAGATCTGAAAGATTAAGGAATGCTAGTGATACAATGATGAGTTACAATCGATGACAAGCTGAAATATGAGCAAAATGGCAAATGGAACGGGCGGTTGATATGACAATGAAAAATGATTTGCAATACTTTGATGAAATTATGAGATTAATATAATAATCATATGACTATGAATATGATTTATGGATTTTAAGGTAAATGATGGTGATTTAGATTGGATGATGTACTGATGAGATGATTGCGCTGAGATCGCGGCTGATGGTTCCGTTTACCTTAGTTCACGGAGAAAATGGGGATCCGCGTGTGCTCAATGCGACGTACAACGAACGACTCGCTTTTTGTGATATTACCCAAGATTTGGTAGATAATAATAGGAGTAGGGTATGGGGTAGTAATATATTGCAAGTTCGTTCAGAAATTGATAGTTATATATCAACCAGATATATAATTCGAATTTGGTACGTAATTAAATTGAATTAACTTATGTTTAATGTTATATAGTCCTTTAAAGGGTGGAGAAATAGTAAAATGGAACCACTTAATCCAGTTCTTAAAAAAAATGTAATAGAATAAAAAGTAATAGTAAAATTTGATGGGAGCGCATATAACCCCATGAGTTGCAATGTAGAGCACTTGAGGCTGAAGTAAAAATAGCATAGTACCATAAAGAATATGACTAGTTGGAGGCCGTAACTCCTTGCGTGCGCAAGCGGTGAATGCCTCATTGAGAAAATGACCAGTTGTTAAATATTTGATGTGTTTCAGTTGGAGACCTTAGTTCCTTGTGGCGGCAAGCGGTGGCTGAGTCTAATGAGAATCTGACCAGTTTGAGGCCGTAGCTCCTTGTGTGGGCAAGCGGTGGCTGAGTCTAATGAAATCCAGATCTGTTGAGACCGTAGCTCATAGTGGGCAAGCGGTGGCATTTTTTTAAGGTTTGGTTTTAACGGGTCTTTCACTAATTAGCTAGGCAGCCGTGTTTGCAGAGATGCTGACTAGTATCTGGTGTAAAAAGTCATCGAAGAATCTCCAGTTAAAGACACCAGTACATCATACTGCTTTTTACGACATGTCCTTCACGGTACTTGCTGTCCGACTATGGAATGAACTGCCACTTCCCATACGTAAATTGACATCACTGCCTACTTTTAAATCGAGCGTAAAAAATATGATTCACGAAACTTATCTTCATAGTAACGTCGCTATTGTATAGATATTATTATTTTATTTATTTATATGTATATATGTACGTATATATGTGTGTATATATATATATATATATATATATATATATATATATAGCCCCTTAGCCCCCCCCTTAGCCCAGAACTTAGGTAGACCACTAATTGAACTAAAAAATAATGAAACAGCAAATTTTTTTGCACGATCGGAGTGTTGGTGCAGTAGTATTAATTATAATTAAACATTGTTACTTAAAATATAACAGTTAAAGTACTATAACACTAAAAGCAAAATAGGTATTTTCAAAATACTTTTTCGAAATAAATTACCCTTTGAGTTTTTGTCCAAACCTCAGATATTTTATTTATTTTAGGTATATCAATCATTACATAGTATAGTATAGTATAAAACAAAGTCGCTGTCGCATCTAACAAGTACATAAATAAAGAAAGAAGACTTTTTGGCTCTGAATATATTTAAAAAATCAATTACTTGTGTTAATCAATTTATATACTCGTTCTTATTTCATAGTACTTGTTTTGATCCGAATATATACAGATACCGTAACGGTCTATTAATTATGAATTTATTATACCTAACCTAGATATTTTATTTTGACGAAACTCCGTGTAGTAGTAGTATCCGATAAGGGTATGCGAACCCTAAGTATTATTTCAAAATGGCCAGTAATTTCGAAGAAATAAGCCTTTGAATTTCAAATCAACTTACCAAACGGACGCTCAAGGTTCGATTCCCGCCATAGATTTTTTTTTACTATTTATTTTGTTTTGACTTTATTTTATATTTTAAATTAACTATTTTAATAATTAAATGAATTTAATCGAACAAAAGGTTGTCAAGTATTAAATTAATTTTAATTTACATTAACTATTATACTTTCTAAATTGTAAAGCAGCTAACAATTATAGTAAGATCTTATAAATAATTAACACAACAACATTTAAAATGTATTTTCTTTATTATTACAAAATATTTTTTGTGCATGCTATAATAGTTAATGTCAAAATTTATTTAATATTTAACAACGTTTTTATCGATTAAATTCATTTAATTATTAAAATAGTTAATTTTAAATATTACTTTAAAAAAAAAACAAAAAAAAAGTCAATGGTGGGAATTGAACCCGGTGTGTCTGTGTGGTAAGTTGGTACACAGGTACACTCCTAACTAGTAAAATTAATTTAATACTTCACTACGTTTTTCTCGTATAAATTAATTTAATTATTAAAATATTAAATTAAAAAAAAACAAAAAGAAGTAAATAACAATAGTCAATGGTGGGAATCGAACCCGGGGTGTCTGTGTGGTAAGTTGGTACACAGGTACACTCCTAACTAGTAAAATTAATTTAATACTTAACTACGTTTTTCTCGTATAAATTAATTTAATTATTAAAATATTAAATTTAAAAAAAAAACAAAAAGAAATAAATAACAATAGTCAATGGTGGGAATCGAACCCGGGGTGTGTAACTTGGTACATAAGTAGACTACCAACTAGGCCATTACGCTTTTGTTCATTCTTGTGAAAAAACTAGTATACATATAAGTTACACGTACAATTTCAAAGGCTTATTTCTTCAAAACTACTGGCCATTCTGAAATAAAACTTTAGGGTTTGCATATGTAATGTTTGCATATAAAATATGATTAAAGGTTACCAGTGTATTTACACTTTTACTGAACAAACAGAGTTGTTTAGTACTGAAAATATTGTGTGGAAGCCATCAATTACTTTCAGTGCACTTATAGCTTTGATCTTTTCCTAATTATTATTATTAAGTTTTAAAGTGGTTGAATTTTGCGTAGAGTGTTTTTATACGTTATTTCTAATTTACCATTTATTTTAAGTTTTTTAAACTCTATTCATCGAGACCAATCTAATGAGTCCAAACACGATATTTCTGCTGTAAGTTTTCGAAGAGTATGTTCATCATCTGATAATACTAGTGCCAGTATGAAGTCAAGGTTAACAGATAACTAATTACTCTTATTTCGTCAAAATCTTTAGATTACGTATAATAAATTCATAATATCGCTACCTATTCGGATCAAAACAAGTATTTTAGGTACTTCATGTACTAGTATATAAATTCATCAACACACAAGTAAATGATTTTTTAAATATATTCAGAGCCAAAAAGTTTTTGTGCATTTAAAAAATTTTGCTGATACGGAGTCACTATTGCAGGAAATTGTTGAAAAAATATATATCGAGTACAGGTACTATCGACGAATACTTTATCTAGGGAACACGCGGGAACGCGGAACAGCAACATGTTGCCGTTCCGCCACGATACCGTTATAGTGGTAGAAAGAGAGAGACAGTGGAATCAGCAAATGTATCTACGGGTCGTGGCTGGATCAACATCAGTGTTCGCGCCATTTATAAACATATCAAGTGGTATGGTATTATTCCCTATATCTTAATCCCTTTCCCGCGCACAGTATGTCAACTGAGGTCGCCCGACGACCTCGTCTACTAACGTGAATGGTGACATCTCGTCCCAACCGCTCCGCTTTAAATTAATTAATATAATATTGACATTAACAATAAGTAACTTTGTGTGCGTGCCTGTGTTAAACTTAGTATTCATCGAGTGCAGCAGCTGTGCAAGAATAAACCCGCTCTACAGTCGCAGGTACGTACTGTGCGCCCCCTTTATTTCAATTCCATACAGTCCACTTACCTTACCCGCTACCCCCCATTTCTCCATGGTACGCCTTCGAACCGGATACCTACCGCTTAAATACTATAATTAGGACGAGATTTACATCCTCGCATAGATAGGTACATAATTTCATTATATTATACCGCCCGCTATAAGCCATACCGCTTCTTTGTACCTATTCGTATATTCACCCGCGCATACGCATTTTCTGTACTTAATATATTAGTACGCCATACCTATAAGCCTAGTCTTGGGTATATTTTCTAATAATTACCGCATTTACCGCTTAATTAATAATAATACTTTATTATTTGTATAATACATATTACGCAGTAAGCGTACATACCTACCTACATTAATTTGTATTTTTCAACGCCAATAATCGTAACGATAATGGAGTCGAATTTAAAAATGCTAGAAGCTAAAAACAGAGCTATATTTCAACGTATTACAAGATTGCGTGATACTTGTAAAAATCTGTCACCGTCGTCAATCGACTTACGCTCCGCAGAGGCATTCATGGCGGACAGTGAAACCATTGATACACTGCGCTATGAATATATACAAAATTTAGATTCTATAAACGAGTTACAAATGCAGTTGAATCCTAAATTTGAACCTGATTACCAGGCACTTTTAACGTTTGAAGATATTTTTAGTCGAATAAAAAGATGTCGTTTAATATTAAGCGAAGCGAATAAGCCTTCGTCTTCACAATCGGTACCGCATAATAAATCTAGTATCAAACTAGAACCTCTCTGTATTCCTTGCTTTTGACGGGAATATGTCCACGTGGTCTAGCTTTTATGAATCCTTTAGGAGTAATATTCATTGTAACACCGATTTAACCGATTCACAAAGAATTCAGTATTTACTTAGTAAATTAACTGGAAGCGCTCAAAAAATAATGGCCGGTATAATTCCGTCTGGTGATAATTATACTTCCATATGGGAAAGTTTAGTAAAGAAATATCAGGATAAAAGGGCCTTAGGTTCATATTATATTTCTACATTATTTAACATTAAATCGGCCACAAATAATTCCGCTTCATTAAATAATTTCATCGAAACTTTCGATGCCGCTGTTGCTGCTATGCGTCAATTAAAGATTGATGATATGCAAGATTTTATTTTATTGAACTTAGCCTTACGAAAGGTGGATTTAAGTACTACACAGGCTTTCGAAATGACCGCTAGAAATAAAGATATTCCGAGTTATATGGATTTTGTAGAATTTATAAAAAGTCAGGTGAAAATATTAGACCGCACGAGTAATAATATTAATTCAGTAAGCCGCAATACATTAACTAATATTAAAAATAACCGCCCGCAAAATGTACATTCGTTTGTTACACGAAGTGACACTTCTAGTCACCGCGCTCCTTGTTCTATGTGTAATACTTCGGAACATTATCAGTTATATACCTGTTCCACATTTAAATCAATGCTGCCGAAAAATCGATTAGATTTTATTAAATCTAAACGAGGTTGTGTAAATTGCCTTAGTATAACGCATTCTGTGTCCACTTGTAATTCTAATTACAAATGTAGAACTTGTAATAAGCGACATCATTCCTTATTACATTTAGATAAGGCACAAAATAATAATACACCGCTCTGCACTCATCGATCTAATGTGATGAGTGATCGATCTACGATCGCCGCTCCCGCACTCCCGCCAGTCCCCTGTCGTAATGCAACGCAATGTAATTTGACTCCTGACGGGGACTCAAAAGCGCCCATTGAAATCGCGATGCCCGCACCTTTGTCGTTGTGCACTCGAGTACCTACCGCTACAGCAGCCATGCCTGGTGTTGTATGTCCAACGAGTAAAGTGCGTACAGAGGTACTTCTATCTACAGCGTCTGTTATTGTTCGTAACTATAACAAAAATATAATACGTACTGTTCGTTGCCTTTTAGACAATGCTTCGCAACATAACCTTATTACGATTGATTGTTGTAAACAATTAAACTTAAACATTATTCCGCTTACGAATTCATTTTTAAAAGGTGTCGGATTAACAACGAGGCCTATAAAGGGCTATGTTAAATTAATGATTTCCGATAAACATAACGAACAAAGCTTCACTATAACCGCGTTAGTTGTCGATTGTATTACCGATCGGCTACCTATTGAATATATAGATACGTCTGTTATAAGTCATTTAGTCGACTTACCACTTGCAGATCCTCACTGGCATATGCCAGGTGAGATCGAACTTGTATTAGGAGCAAATTTGTTCCCTTATATTCTTTTAAGTGGAAAAATAATAAGTCCACCCGCACCGCCAGCCATAGAAACTATTTTTGGTTATGTTTTTATTGGTGACGTTCCCTGTAATAATGCGACCACATCTGATCGTGATCATACCGCGCCTCAACAAGACTCATCTTCGTCTACTTTCTTAACATGTATTGAAAATAATCTTAATGATTCTCTCTCTAAATTCTGGGAATTAGAGGAGGTTCCTATAAATAAATATTTAAGTCCCGCAGAAAAGGAATGCGAGCAAATGTACTCTTCTACCGTGTCCCGGGACTCGTCAGGTCGTTATTGTACTGTTTTACCGTTTTATAAGGATCCTAGCGAGTTAGGTAATTCCCGTATCACTGCTTTTCGTCGCTTGCTATCGCTAGAACGCAAACTAGAAAGTACAGGTTTGCGCGCTGATTATAATGCCATCATAAAAGACTATATAGACAACCAATATTTATCTGAAGTTTTAAATACATCCGATAATATGGATGACGGTTACGTCATACCGCATCACCCTGTCATTAGGCAGGATAAAGACACCACCAAGGTCAGAATAGTCCTTGATGCAAGTGCTAAATGTCATAACGGCATTTCTCTAAATGATATTTTACATACGGGTCCTAATCTCCAAGCTGATTTATTTTTACTTTTATTAAATTTTCGTTTATTTCCAATCGCTATAACCGCGGATATAAAACAAATGTACCTACAAATTTTAGTAACCGACGAGTATCGTAAATATCAAAAAATACTGTACCGCTTTAATACGTCTGAACCCATACGTACCTTTCAATTTAATAGAGTTGCATTTGGTCTTAAGTCAAGTCCTTACCTTGCCATGCGTACAATTCGTCAGCTTTGTGATGATGAACGCGATAACTTCCCGCTGGCTGCTTCTATAGCTGAAAGGGAACTGTATATGGACGATTTAGCTACGTCTATACTAAATGAGGTTGATGCTGTCGAGGCTACCGCTCAATTAATTAATATGTTTAAGTCAGGTGGCTTTCAATTAGTTAAATGGTCTAGTAATTCAAAGAACCTACTAGAGAGCATTCCTACACCGCTGAAACTTGCACAGCAAGTTGAGTTTGATAGACGTGAGTCCCTTAAGATATTAGGGCTCGAATGGAACCCGCAAGATGATATTTTCGTTTTTAAAATCAATTGTGATGACCGCTTGTGTACAAAACGTACCATACTTTCCCTAATTGCCCGATTATGGGACGTATTAGGTTTTGCTGCGCCTGTCGTACTTACCGCTAAACTACTTATTAAAGATCTTTGGCTGCAGAAAGTCGGTTGGGATGATGTACCTCCGACAAATATAACCGCTATTTTTACTACATTTAAACAACAATTACCGCTTCTTGCTAATTTAAAAATACCGCGTCATTTATCTGTCACGCAAGACTGTATAATAAATATCGTTGCGTTTTCGGATGCTAGTTTAAAAGCTTACGGCTGCGTTATTTACTTACATGTGACAGATCCCGCAGGCAATATATACGTGAGATTAGTCTGTGCGAAATCAAAAGTCGCACCCGTTAAGGTAGTCTCACTTGCGCGACTAGAACTTTGCGCCGCCGTTTTAATGTCTAAACTAACTAAACTAGTTTACGATGCTTACTCTTCACGCACGTCTGTACAGAACGTCTATGCATTTTCTGACTCGAAAATTGCACTCTCATGGATTCATTCTTCACCACATCGGTGGAATATCTTCGTTAGCAATCGTGTGGCTAAATGTCAGGAAAATTTACAATCAAAACATTTCTATCACGTGGCTGGATTCAATAATCCAAGCGACTGTCTTTCAAGAGGTTTACTGCCTAAACAATTACTTACCCATGAGTTGTGGTGGAACGGTCCCGCGTGGCTGAGTAGCCCCGTCTGCTCTTGGCCGGTAGAGTCATTTACACCTGAAAAATATGAAAACTTACCTGAATATAATACTAAGACGTTCGTTACAGCTGCTTCCAATACTGTAGTCTCACCGCTTTGTGATCTTGCATCTAAAGTTTCATCCTGGAACAAATTATTACGAATTACTATTTATATACTGCGATTTATACGCGTATTGCCCCGCTCTAAATATATTGAAACCGCTCATTTAAATATCGCTGAAAAATATATACTTACAGCAATTCAGGTCGCTCATTTTTCTCATGTTATTAGTGATCTTAAAAAGGGTAATTTACCTACTGGAACTCTGCGTAAATTAGATCTTTTTATTGATGACGATGGCATAATTAGGATAGGTAGATTATTAAATGCTAACTTACCTTTCGAGGCAAAACATCCCGTTTTATTGCCTAAGCGCGACCATATTACTTACTTAATAATAGATCATTTTCACCGCGTTAACTGTCACACAGGTGCCATTCTTCTTCGTTCTTTAATTCACCAAAGGTGGTTTAAGAATACAGACAATGTTAAGGTTGGTACTGTAGTACTTATACATGATGATAACGTCTCACCACTGCGGTGGCCAATGGGTATCATTGTGAAAATATATCCAGACTCAGATGGTATTGCTCGCGTAGCATCTGTTAAAACTCAAAATGGTTTGCTCAAGCGACCAATCGTTAAATTAAGCCCTTTACCTTCTCAATAAACTCTATTTTTCTTATAAACCGCATTTACTTATTATTTACCGCTAGGTGTATTCTATTAAGTTTTTCTTATTATATTACGCTCTATAACTAATTATAAGTATGTTAGGAATATATATTATAATGTACATCCGCTTCATATATTGCTCTTCTTTGTATTTTCTTTGAGAAACCCTTAGTTTCTCAAGGCAGGGGAGGATGTTCGCGCCATTTATAAACATATCAAGTGGTATGGTATTATTCCCCATATCCTAATCCCTTTCCCGCGCACAGTATGTCAACTGAGGTCGCCCGACGACCTCGTCTACTAACGTGAATGGTGACATCTCGTCCCAACCGCTCCGCTTTAAATGAATTAATATAATATTGACATTAACAATAAGTAACTTTGTGTGCGTGCCTGTGTAAAACTTAGTATTCATCGAGTGCAGCAGCTGTGCAAGAATAAACCCGCTCTACAGTCGCAGGTACGTACCGTGCGCCCCCTTTATTTCAATTCCATACAGTCCACTTACCTTACCCGCTACCCCCCATTTCTCCAATCAGTGTGCAACTAAGTGCGCGTATATATATATATATATATACACTTGTCTTTAATTCAAAGGAAATATAAATAATGAACGCATCACATTTAAAACAGTAGTAAGTACGTAATATTATCACATGGTAACATTATTATTATAACAGTATTATGGCAAAAATAAACATCGGCTGATTTGAAAAGATTTATTATAGTAATAATAGTAATCTCAGGACAATTCACACAGCTTCATCTAGACCCAAGTTAAGCTAGCTGAACATTGTGTTATGGGTACCAGACAACTGATACAAATACAAAGATTTTTTTCGTAAATTAATATATATTATCTATACATAGAAAACACCCAGACCGTTACAAACAATCATACTCATGAATACAAATGTTTGCAGCGTGCGAGGAATCGAACCCTCGACCACCAAGCAGGACTCAAAGCGGTGTGCTAGCTAAATCGCTAGACTACCGACAACTAGCTGTACACGCGACTTCGTTCGCGTGGAATGTAACTTCTTATATTTTAGAAAAATAAAGTTAAATTCCACACGGACGAAATCCCGTGTACAGCTAGTCATCAATAAAAAAAAACACGTAGGTATCTCTAATATATTATACACTAGCTATTCCCGCGACTTCGTCCGCGTGGTTTTTAACTTTATTTTTCTAAAATAAAAGTAGCCTAAGTTACTCCTTATTACATCAGCTACCTGTCAAAAAAGGTCCCATCAAAATCTGTCCAGCCATTTCAGAGATTAGCCGGAACAAACAGACAGACAGACAGACAAAAATTGTATAAAAATAAATTTTAGTATATGTACCGTATTTATATTCATATGCTCGTAGTCAAAAACTATTATTTCAATATTATAAACAACAGGCTTCAACATCCTCGAGTACCACAATAAAGATGTTTTTTCTATCGAATAAACCGTTTTTATTAAAAACAAGCTGTTCGCGTGGAATTTAACTTTATTTTTCTAAAATAAAAGTAGCCTAAGTTACTCCTTATAAATCGGTCCAGCCATTTCAGATATTAGCCGGAACAAACAGACCGACAGACAGACAGACAAAAATTATAAAAATTGTTAATTTGGTATATGTACCTTATATATATTCATATGCATGTAGTAAAAAACGGTTATTTCAATATTACAAACAGACACTCCAATTTTATTTATATGTATAGATGTATAGATTATTATTTATTTATTTATTTATTCATCCAAAATAATACAAATTGTGTAGGATAACGTAATAGTAACATTACAGTAAAATTTTGTCAACAACATAATAGTAACTTAAACATTAAATCTCGGTATATCTATAGACTAGCTGGCCCCAGCGACTTCGTCCGCGTGAAATTTTATTTTATTTATCTAAAATAACAGTAGCGTAAGTTATTACATCGGCTACTTGCCAAAAAAAGTCCCGTCAAAATCGATCCAGCTATTTCAGAGATTAGCCGGAACAAACAAACAGACAGACAGACAAAACTTGTAAAATATGTTATTTTGGTGTATGTACTATTTATATTCATATGCAAGTAGTAAAAAACGGTTATTTCAATATTACAAACAGACACTCCAATTTTATTTACATGTATAGATTAAAAAAAAGTAACAGTCATAAGGATAGTCGTATGCCTAATATATATAATAATGTAATAAATTCATTTAAACAGAAATTGCGGCAACATTATTTAAATTTGTAACTTTTTTACTGTCCTCCTTTTTTCACATCTTTCTGTTATATCCCTATAGTTCTCTCTATATTTTCTGTTTTTCTTACTTTCAATTTGAGACTGTACTTATAATTTGATTATCGGATCATTATGTATTTATTTATATATAATATTTATACATTTATGGGTTATATTTACATATATATTTATGTATGTATATTGTTATTTTTTTATAGAAATGTATATTTTGCTTATCTTTATTATCTTTATAAATCTTTTTTTGCCGCGTTATTTACCAGGCAACCATGAGTGGCATAGCACCGCCAATGATCTTTCGCTGCACCACTCATGGTTGCCTGGTAAATAACGCGGCAAAATATTAAGTTCGCCACATGTACAAATTTGTTTGTGCATTAAAGTTAAAGAAATAAAAAAAATACAATACTGTTTAATGAAAATGCGTATTGTCTAGTGCTTTGAGATGTATCAAAATAAGGTCAACAAAAAAGTCCGTGATGGTATATGTCTATGTCTTAATCATGTAAACAATGTTATTATGTCATAATCTAAAGAAATAATAATATTTTATAGTGATCATCAAAACTGCTACGAATAAATTTTCTTTTAAACGTAAACTACGGGAATATTATTTGAATTTATAACTTTCTCTCTTCTCTGAATTCACTTTTTTTTCCATTTAACTCTCTTTAGTTCTGTGACTGTCAGACTATTTGGTATATATTTAAGTTTATTGCATATATATGTGTGTATTTGTGTATATAGGTATCATATTTGTATATATTTATGTTATATATTATTGTATCTCTTAAGTATATATATATATTGTATATATATTTATATTTTGTTGCATTTTGTTTATGTTTATAATTTTGCACCGCCAACAATTATTCTCTGCACCACCAATGGTTGACTGGTAGAAAATGCCGCATGGTGTTAAGTCCGCGATATGTACTGTACTATATATTATATTGTGTGCATTAAAGTTAAATAAATAAATAAATAAATAAATATATCCACTATAAAATACCAAAAAGTAGCAATGTAATTCGTTACGCGCGAATCAGCTGTTATAAGGTCAAAGATCGGTGCACCCCGCGTATTTGATAAATAGTGCTTCTCTGGATGTCTTTAAGAGAAAATGGCAGTATGTACGTGTATATGTACAAGTCCTTAAGTGTTAAGTTTTTCAAATGTACAATAAAGAATAAATATTTTTAAGTACAGTAATTACGTACATTAATATAATACCTACTTTTTACTTTTATCTATTGTTATCAAAATTAAATTATAACTTCTTAAGTTGACCACGACTATGTGACCCTCTCTTGGCGCCAAAACGAGTGAAAAAATGAACAGCATACGACGACGACGCAGTACCTATAGAGTGGAGCAACTGCTTATTCAGTTTTATTCATCTATTTAGTCCCTCCACCGTTACAATGAATGGAGGCGGATATTACAATGTATGTAGCATTGCGAATATAAAACATCTTGTTTTGGTATAATAAATTCATAATTGATAGACCGTTACGGTATCAGAGCCAAAAAGTCTTCTTCCTTTATTTATGTACTATTAGATGCGACAGCGACTTTGTTTTATACTACACTATGTAATGATTGATATACCTAAAATAAATATAAAATACCATCACGGACTTTTTTGTTGACCTTATTTTGATACATCTCAAAGCACTAGACAATACGCATTTTCATTAAACAGTAGTGTATTTTTTTTTTATTTATTTAACTTTAATGCACAAAAACAATTTGTACATATGGCGGTCTTAATATCTCGCCGCGTTATAAACCAGGCAACCATGAGTGGTGCAGAGAAAGATTATTGGCGGTGCACTAATATAAATAAGAAATGTCAAAAAAAGATATATAAAGATAATAAAGATAAGCAAAATATACATTTATAAAAAAAAAATAACAATATACATACTGTTCAAAATCTACCCTGTAACATCGTAAGCACAGATTATTATATTAGAGTCCGTTAGTTTTCTGTTCCCGCGTCTTTCCTTCCCCTCCCTTAACTAGTACCAAACGGACCGTACAGCTGCAGCAGCAGCAGCTGTTAACGCGCGCGCGCATTTGTTGTGAATTAAAATAAATTTGAATTGTGAAACCTACTGTGAAACTGGAAAGCTAGCGAAGATACCTTCGAGACCCTGAAGCCCAAGAAATCCGCAGAACCATACAGGTACGTGACTGACGTTTCCCTAACATTTTGGTAGCAGAGTAGTTTCCCAAACATTTTGGTAGCAGAGCGTAGTTTGGAAACCTCTTATTACATTTGATCTGACCTGTTCCGTACCCGGAACCCCCTATTAATTGTTTATTCCAAATAAATCTGTGCTTAGTTTGCCTTAAATTAAATTAATACTATTACATTACTCGTCTTGACCTTTGACCTTTACCTATAACTTGTGATCGTGTTTAACATCGTAAATTAAAAGTACTATTTGCGTATATAAACCTAGTATTTTGTTGAGTAGGTGTTTATTACTAATTAATACACATTTAATAAAAGTTATCATTACATATTAGCGAATTACGTAAGTCGCAGCCTTAGGTCTTAAAAAAACTAAAATTATTTAAATATAAATTTATTTAAAAATTACAATGTATTACTTATTTATAATTATAATAAAAGAGAGGTGACTCTATCGAGGCAAGAATAGAAGTGGCGGACGGAAGCCCGGCTCGGTTGCACAATTAGGCAACCACGAAGTCACCATGTCGGCGCTGGTGCACGTTCCGCTGCATCAGCGTTGGAGCATCGCGTTTGGTTAACACCAAAGTCCATTTAGAATCTAGGTCACTCTTCATCAGCGATATTAAGGTGTCTATGTATTGTAACACGTCCCCATAGAGCAGCAACTATTTTAAAACGTTGAGTGAAAATGTTGCTGGAATCTTGCCGTGATCTCCGGTATTAACTGGAATTGCATCTCTATGATCCTTTTCTGTTCTGAATGGTTCAGGTTTATTAGATTTATGTTTCTTATAATGTCTGGTTACTAGTAGTATGAGGAGTACTATTATACTAAATAGTATGACGTAGAATGGTATTGTAGTATGATATATTGTGTCAGGAATCTTGTTCAGTTGTATGGACGGCTGAGCTATGATTTCGTCTTGAATAGTGTGCAATTCTTCTAAGTTAATAGAATTTACATTTGTATGTATGTAAACTGGCTGCTGCGCCTCAACGTCATATGGTACGTTGAGAATTTTCAGAGGTCTTCCTTTTATTTCATCGTTACTATTAATGATGGTGAATTCTTCAGTGCGTAGTAGGCAATTAATAGGAATGGTAACGAGGTAACTGCCTTGTATAGTCTCAAAATCCTCTCTGTCACATCTTAACTGTACTCTTGTAGGTTTTGGGAGTGATAAGATGTATTGGCGGCTGTCTAATTCTTGCATGGCTTCCTTCTGGAGATGAATGGTTGTTAGATTGCAGTCTTTATGTAAGGTTTTAGTCATAATGAAGTGCTGGATGCAGTCAGGTTGTGTTCGCAGTTGATGATGTAATTGTTCTTCATAAAGATACTGGCCGTTGTTTAACTTCGGGCATTCAGCCTCCATGTACATGAATTCTTCCTCATTTGTTGCTATGAAAGGATAAGGAGGTAGGAGGGTATGGTTAAATTTATTAGGAAAAATAGACAATTTATATAATGTATCCATATACTGAAACTATAGGAAACTTGAAAACTATAACTACATTATTTCCATGATAATAGTAACCACTTTTTATTATATCGTAGTATTGTCTTAACTCTATGTCTAAAATACTTTCCTTACTATATAACTTCCTAAGTTTTTCTAATATTATCTCTAAGCTATTTATTCCTATCATACTATGGTGAGTGCTTGATGCACGCGTATATGCTAAACTATTTTCTAACCTATATAATTCTATAAGAATATCTTCAATATTCTCGCTAATTATAGTAAGTAATTGAGCAAACTTAGTAAATTTCATATAACTGTAATTTTGCATAGCATCACTATCTAATAATTGATTTAAGGTATTATTAATTTTTATCTGATTATTAACTAGCTGAGATAAAATTTTACTCTGAGAAGATGTTAGTTCTTTACTAATTGTTATATGACTATTGACTTCATGAGACATTTTTAACTGGTTATTTCGCAATAATTCAATGGCTTCGTTATATTTTAGTGCATCTGTATAATCTAGGTTACCAGTAATGCTTTTTATAAGGGATCCAAGACCATTTATAAGACTTCTTTTAGCTCGGTTTGGTTGTAAGGTGTTCAACTGATCAATTACTTTATTAATTTTACTGTTAAGGTATTCTATCTGAAATTCGTATAGAATGTATGTATCGTTAGGCAATTTTATTTCAAAATCATGTAACTGAGTTTGTAATAAGTGAATGTTAGTCTCAATGTTGTCTAGTCGTATGTGTTGTACAAAGCTATGGAAGTGAGTAATTAAATTAGTTTTGCCTAATTTAAATGGTATTAGTCCGAGCCCGTCATCTAAACTGTCAAGTTTTATCTCTTGGCTGGTCGTTCGTTCCATGGTCAGCATCAGCATCAGTAGGAGTCTGTAACAATTTTGCTGATTCAGGGATTCGTTTTAATCTCGATTTTGCTATAGGATTTCGTTTTTTTGAGGTATAAATATGAATTGGTAGGTTTGCTAGGACGGTATCTTGATTATAACGTGGGGCTAGTTTTTGCCTAGATGCGAAGGGATTTTTTATAAAAACTTGTTGATCAGGCTGATAGTTAATTTCGGGTTCGCGATCCTTATTTCTATTCTCAATAAGGGTGGTACGGTTAGAGAGGGATGTTTCATTAATAAGTTCATATACATTTTTCATCTGTTCATCATTCAGAGAAGAGTTGGTTTGTAAACTCTGTCGCATTGTCTGTCACTATAACTAGTGGTAGTCCATGATGAGTTGAAAATTGTAGTAGTGCTTGTATGATACTAATAGCAGTGCCATCTCTGAGGTGATAGGCTTGGGCATATTTTGAAAAGACATCTATAAGAGTTAAGTATTTTTCATTTTCAGCTGTAAATAGATCCATATGAATAATTTCAAATGGTTTTGCAGGAGGGGTACGATATTGAATTTCTGTTTGATTGGGTTGCGATCATATTTCGCCTGTCCACAAATAGTACATTCATTAATATACTTAGTTATTTGATCTTTCATTTTGGGCCAGTAATACTTTTGTGAAAGTGCTAGGTAACATTCAGTGATGCCACGGTGGTTAGTTTTACCCTCGTGGTAGTTTTTTATGATTTCTTGTTGCCTTAAATATTCTTTAACATTTTCTATTTCTGTTTTAGCTAATACGAGATTCATGGATGAGCTTTTAAATTTATCTTGGATGATAGGTATGATAGAATACATCGCTAACGGTGGGTTTATTAATAATGCAGTTTTAACTTTCGGGTTGACATATTCTTTTATTGCGTTTACTACGTCTTCTTCTAAGTTACATTTAGATATCTGGATTGATGTACGTGTGTGAGTGTCTAATGGCTTAGTCGCTGATGGTCGTTTTTTAATGTCTCCTACAATAGTTAAACATATTTGTCTGTGGAATCTGTTAAGGGGTTCGTCAGTGATTGGTATTTCTAGTATGGGGTGTTCATTGCTCGTGTGAGCTGTTTCGGTAACAGATGCTGTCGGTGAGGGTGGTCTTTCTGAGGGGTTGGCGATCATTGAGCTTTATTTCTTCGTTATAGATTTCGATACGAGACAACGCATCGGCGTTTGTGTTGTTCTTACCCTTTTTGTATATAACTGAAAAATTATATTCACTTAATTTCAATCTCCACCTAGTGTTTGACTAGCGAATTTGGCTCTCTTTAGATTCATGATCCACTGAAGTGGTTTATGATCTGTCAGTATTTTAAATTTACGGCCGAAAAGATATGGTCTAAAGTATTTGGTAGCCCAGACGATCGCAAGAAGCTCTTTTTCTATTGTACTGTAGTTTAATTCGCTCTCATTTAATGTGCGAGATGCGTAGGACACTGGTTTATCAGATCCTATACATCCTTGTGAGAGGATGGCTCCAATTGCAACATTGGATGCGTCAGTTGTCAGTATAAAGTCTCTGTTGAAATCGGGATACATTAATAATAGGATCGTTTGTCAGTAATCGTTTGCATCTTTCAAAACAGTCAATGTAGTTTTTATCAAGAGTGATTTGTTGGGTTTTCTTTAAACATTGTGTGAGAGGTTTTGTAATTCTAGCAAAATCGGGAATAAATTTACGATAGTAACCAATCAATCCAAGGAATTGTTTAATCTGTTTAGTAGTTTTTGGTAGTGGATACTTTTCAATTGCAGCTATTTTATCTGGGTTTGGTTTGATTCCTTCGTTACTAATTATGTGTCCAAGATAAGCGGTTTCTAGTTTTAAGAATTCAGACTTGTCCATCTGTATCTTAAAATTAGATTCACGGAGTCTTTGAAAGACCTTCTCTAAATTTATAATATGTTCTTGTAATGATGTACTAAATACCATTATGTCATCTAAATAGACAAGGCAAATAACGTTTTGTAATCCTCTTAACACATTATCCATCACTCTCTGGAAAGTAGATGGTGAATTCTTTAAACCCATCGGCATGCGTAAAAATTCAAAGTGACCATGCTCTACGTTAAAGGCAGTCTT
>NW_026712917.1:0-17500 GCF_030625045.1 Achroia grisella
AGGAACCATAACTGATTTAATGAGCCATTCGCAGTTTCACTGTACCGGCCGTGTGTACTTAGACATGCATGGCTTAATCTTTGAGACAAGCATATGACTACTGGCAGGATCAACCAGGGAACTGTGCGTGTATCGTAGTACACACGACAGTTCGTCCGTCGACCCGTAGGTCGAGGATAACTATCGTCACGTGCGAGCGAAACGGACGATCTTTGCGACCGTCGTGACGCCACGTTCGTGCATTTTGCGTTGTGCTACGTTTCGCAGTTAAAAACAAAACAGAATGTTGTGGTTTCCATATATATATACATAGTCATCGTGACGTACGCAGTATCGGGAAGGAGAAAACGACGACGATATTTTGCAACCACCGTGCCTCTTACCATCTGAAAATCGTTTCCCATCCGAGATATGGTAGTCATCGATTTGATTTGTGTGTCTTTCGCTCACACATATTTTGTGTCATCGCGGTACGGCAGACGACGATCAAGTCGAACCCGTCCCGCTCACAAATTTTTATTTATAATGATTATTTATCATTTTTCGTGTTATGTTTTGTTTTTCCACGCCACACGCACGCATGAGAGTTCAAAACACCGGCGTCGAAAATTCGTTTTTAACGAAACTTCCTCGGCCTGTAAAAATTTTTCTAAAAAACTTAACTCTTCGCTACATTGAAAGCGATAATTTTTCGGTAAGAATTTCCGTAGAAATTCGAACACGTTACGAGTAGAAAACTTATTCTCGCTCGGATATCTGAGAGTTTATGCATTATTTATTGTTGTTGGGTGCAGCAACGATGAAGTCGCAAAACTCGATCGCGCCACCCTCTACAACTTGTAAAAAATGTTGATCGCATAGGGACCGCAGACGATTGAACGCCATGCCGCATCCGCGATCTCGCTGTGGGAGACGGTCGAAACGTACTCCACCGACTGTCGAAATTCGTTCGTCGCTGCGAAAATTAAATTCTCACGACGTCCGAAGACAATCCTGCTGGTGGTCGTTCCGAAAAGAAAGACGAGGTGAAAACCTCGCACGATCTCCTCCGTCAGAAAACCGTACATGACGGTGTCATCAGTAGGGGGCCAAAACTTGACTGTCGAAAATTCGTTTGTCGCAGAAAATTAAATTTTTACGACGCACGAAGACAATCTTATGTTCGGTCTAGTTCGAAAAGGGAAGCGTCGTCGGAACAACAACAACCCTAGAAGTATGAATTTTCTAACAAACTTATCTCCAATTTTCTGAGAGTTTATGCATTATTTTAAAAAAATGTTGATCGCATAGGGACCGCAGACGATTGAACGCCATGCCGCATCCGCGATCTCGCTGTGGGAGACGGTCGAAACGTACTCCACCGATTGTCGAAAATTCGTTCGTCGCTGCGAAAATTAAATTCTCACGACGTCCGAAGACAATCCTGCTGGTGGTCGTTCCGAAAAGAAAGACGAGGTGAAGACCTCGCACGATCTCCTCCGTCAGAAAACCGTACATGACGGTGTCATCAGTAGGGGGCCAAAACTTGACTGTCGAAAATTCGTTTGTCGCAGAAAATTAAATTTTTACGACGCACGAAGACAATCTTATGTTCGGTCTAGTTCGAAAAGGGAAGCGTCGTCGGAACAACAACAACCCTAGTAGTATGAATCTTCTAACAAACTTAACTCGAATTTTCTGAGAGTTTATGCATTATTTTAAAAAAATGTTGATCGCATAAGGACCGCAGACGATTGAACGCCATGCCGCATCCGCGATCTCGCTGTGGGAGACGGTCGAAACGTGCTCCACCGATTATCGAAAATTCGTTCGTCGCTGCGAAAATTAAATTCTCACGACGTCCGAAGACAATCCTGCTGGTGGTCGTTCCGAAAAGAAAGACGAGGTGAAGACCTCGCACGATCTCCTCCGTCAGAAAACCGTACATGACGGTGTCATCAGTAGGGGGCCAAAACTTGACTGTCGAAAATTCGTTTGTCGCAGAAAATTAAATTTTTACGACGCACGAAGACAATCTTATGTTCGGTCGAGTTCGAAAAGGGAATTCGGAACATCAACAACCCTAGTAGTATGAACTTCTTTGCTCGAATTAGTTATTATTATTATATATTATGGACGCAGACGATGTGAAAATCGTTTTCGCATCCGCGATCTCTCCGAAGCTGTCATCAGACGGTCGAAACGTGAAACCTCCAAATCGATTATCGAAAATTCGTTCGTCGCTGCGAAAATTAAATTTTCACGACGTCACGAAGACAATCCGTTTTGCTGAATTTTCTAACAAACTTCGTTGCCATTATTGGAATATATTTATTATGGACGAGGTGAAAACGTTTTCCTCGCACGAAAATTAAATTCCGTCAGTTCAACATCATCCTGCACGGCTTGACCGTACATCAATAGGGGGCCAAAACTGACTGTCGAAAATTCGTTTGTCGCAGAAAATTAAATTTTTACGACGCACGAAGACAATCTTATGTTTGTTTCGTTCTAATTGCATCGCAACATTTTGCCATTATTATTATATATATATTATGGACGCCCAAGGATTGAGAAAATCGTTTTCCATCCGAGGTATTCGTCTAGTTCAACGTCATCAGTAGGGCTTGCTAACGACTTGACCATCAATTTTGAACAAACTTGACTGTCGAAAATTCGTTTGTCGCAGAAATTTAAATTTTTACGACGCACGAAGACAATCTTTCGTTTTGTTTCGTTTTATTTGCACCTCCACATTTTGCCATTATTGTTATATATATTTATTATGGACGCCCAAGGATTGAGAAAATCGTTTTCCATCCGAGGTATTCGTCTAGTTCAACATCATCAGTAGGGCTTAACGACCTGAATATCAATTTTGAACAAACTTGACTGTCGAAAATTCGTTTGTCGCAGAAAATTAAATTTTTACGACGCACGAAGACAATCTTTCGTTTTGTTTCGTTTTATTTGGCATCGCCACATTTTGCCATTATTGTTATATATATTTATTATGGACGCCCAAGGATTGAGAAAATCGTTTTCCATCCGAGGTATTCGTCTAGTTCAACATCATCAGTAGGCTTAACGACCTGAATATCAATTTTGAACAAACTTGACTGTCGAAAATTCGTTTGTCGCAGAAAATTAAATTTTTACGACGCACGAAGACAATCTTTCGTTTTGTTTCGTTTTATTTGCATCGCCACATTTTGCCATTATTGTTATATATATTTATTATGGACGCCCAAGGATTGAGAAAATCGTTTTCCATCCGAGGTATTCGTCTAGTTCAACATCATCAGTAGGACTTAACGACCTGACCATCAATTTTGAACAAACTTGACTGTCGAAAATTCGTTTGTCGCAGAAAATTAAATTTTTACGACGCACGAAGACAATCTTTCGTTTTGTTTTATTTGGCATCAGCACAACATTTTGCCATTATTGTTATATATATTTATTATGGACGCCCAAGGATTGAGAAAATCGTTTTCCATCCGAGGTATTCGTCTAGTTCAACATCATCAGTAGAGCCAACGACCTGAATATCAATTTTGAACAAACTTGACTGTCGAAAATTCGTTTGTCGCAGAAAATTAAATTTTTACGACGCACGAAGACAATCTTTCGTTTTGTTTCGTTTTATTTGCATCGCAACATTTTGCTATTATTATTATTATATATTATGGACGCCCAAGGATTGAGAAAATCGTTTTCCATCCGAGGTATTCGTCTAGTTCAACGTCACCAGTAGGGATTGGTAACGACTTGACCATCAATTTTGAACAAACTTGACTGTCGAAAATTCGTTTGTCGCAGAAAATTAAATTTTTACGACGCACGAAGACAATCTTTCGTTTTGTTTCGTTTTATTTGGCATCGCCACATTTTGCCATTATTGTTATATATATTTATTATGGACGCCCAAGGATTGAGAAAATCGTTTTCCATCCGAGGTATTCGTCTAGTTCAACATCATCAGTAGAGCCAACGACCTGAATATCAATTTTGAACAAACTTGACTGTCGAAAATTCGTTTGTCGCAGAAAATTAAATTTTTACGACGCACGAAGACAATCTTTCGTTTTGTTTCGTTTTATTTGGCATCGCCACATTTTGCCATTATTGTTATATATATTTATTATGGACGCCCAAGGATTGAGAAAATCGTTTTCCATCCGAGGTATTCGTCTAGTTCAACATCATCAGTAGAGCCAACGACCTGAATATCAATTTTGAACAAACTTGACTGTCGAAAATTCGTTTGTCGCAGAAAATTAAATTTTTACGACGCACGAAGACAATCTTTCGTTTTGTTTCGTTTTATTTGGCATCGCCAACATTTTGCCATTATTGTTATATATATTTATTATGGACGCCCAAGGATTGAGAAAATCGTTTTCCATCCGAGGTATTCGTCTAGTTCAACATCATCAGTAGAGCCAACGACCTGAATATCAATTTTGAACAAACTTGACTGTCGAAAATTCGTTTGTCGCAGAAAATTAAATTTTTACGACGCACGAAGACAATCTTATGTTCGGTCGAGTTCTAATTGCATCGCAACATTTTGCTATTATTATTATTATTATATATTATGGACGCCCAAGGATTGAGAAAATCGTTTTCCATCCGAGGTATTCGTCTAGTTCAACATCACCAGTAGGGCTTGGTAACGACTTGACCATCAATTTTGAACAAACTTGACTGTCGAAAATTCGTTTGTCGCAGAAAATTAAATTTTTACGACGCACGAAGACAATCTTTCGTTTAAGTTCCTCTTTAATATATTATTCGTGATACATGTAAATACATATCGTATCATCATTTTATCTCGGCAGTTACGAACGGCCCGAATCGTACCAGTGACTATCGAATCTCGTCTGTGTCGCAGAAACTTAACGATAGGGAGACGAATCCTAAGTGTGGTCGTATTCGGATAGAAAGTGGAGAGAGCCGCAACATCACTCCCGCACGATCTCCGTCCAAAAGATGTAGAAGAAGTTAGGAAAGTTTTGAACGCATAGGGACCGCAGACGGGTTAACGCCATGCCGCATCCGCGTTCTCGCTGTGGGAGACGGTCGAACCATTACCACTGACCATCGAGATTCGCCCGTGTAGCGCCGTGCGAAGACAATCTTGAGTGTGGTGGTATTCGAAAAGAATGACGAGGTGAAGACCTCGAACAATCTAGCCGTCAGAAAGCCGTACATGACGGTATCTGTAGGACGGCCGAAACGTACCACACAAGTTCGATGGACGCCGTCGGAAAATTAAATTCTTAAAACGTCCCTAGATAAACTTAGTATCAGCGTGGTAGTATCCGGAAAGAAACAACGAACGGGCCGCCGTGCCATCGGAACAACAACAACAACGACCCTCGCAAATTCTCCGTCCACAACGAGAGGTAAATCGTCAGCGCTAGTTCAATAATGTCGGATCATGAGATGAGACAGTCCGAAAATCACGGTACGTACGGTGCGAACACCTAAACCGCCCGAAACATCGAGTCGCCACATCGACCAACGCGCCACACAACTACCTCTCATATATACGGATTCGGTCACGCTAGCGGCATGACGATACGGATCGAAAGCGGACAGCCGAAAGCCGGACCCCGACGCGGCGCTGCCCGGCTATGCTGTATTCAGGTACTTTCGAGTGCAAAATCGAAACGTCCCCATCGCCTTTACTCCGGCCCTGAAAATAATTTTTCGATTTTTTCAACGGGGATCTGCCGCGTTTTTCGTTCCGCCGCTGTCCGTGATGAAATTTTTTTTTTTTTCGAAAAAATTTTTTCAACACAAAAGTGAACGCTGCACTTCTGGATCGGACTTAGAAATAATTTCGACATTTTTCGTTGACGCTGCACTTCCGGAACCGAATGAACGCTGCACTTCTGGAATCGAACGAACGCTGCACTTCCGGACCCGAATGAACGCTGCACTTCTGGATCGGACTTTGAAATAATTTCGACATTTTTCGTTGACGCTGCACTTCCGGAACCGAATGAACGCTGCACTTCTGGAATCGAACGAACGCTGCACTTCCGGACCCGAATGAACGCTGCACTTCTGGATCGGACTTTGAAATAATTTCGACATTTTTCGTTGACGCTGCACTTCCGGAACCGAATGAACGCTGCACTTCGAATCGAACGAACGCTGCACTTCTGGATCGGACTTTGAAATAATTTCGACATTTTTCGTTGACGCTGCACTTCCGGAACCGAATGAACGCTGCACTTCTGGATTGAAATAATTTCACATTTCTTTTTCTGGCACTTCCGGACCCGAACGAACGCTGCACTTCTGGATCGGACTTTGAAATAATTTCGACATTTTTGTTGACGCTGCACTTCCGGACCTGAATGAACGCTGCACTTCTGGAATTGAACGAACGCTGCACTTCTGGAATCGAACGAACGCTGCACTTCCGGACCTGAATGAACGCTGCACTTCTGGAATTGAACGAACGCTGCACTTCTGGAATCGAATGAACGCTGCACTTCTGGATGGGACTTTGAAATAATTTCTACATTTTTCGTGGACGTCGCACCACCGGACCCGAACGAACGCTGCACTTCTGGAATCGACCGAACGCTGCACTTCCGACCTGCACGTTGATGCCGGACCTGAATGAACGCTGCACCTGAATGAACGCTGCACTTCTGGAATCGAACGAACGCTGTACTTCCGGACCTGAACGAACGCTGCACTTCTGGATGGGACTTGAAATAATTTCTACACTTTTCGAGGACGCCGCACCACCGGACCCGAACGAACGCTGCACTTCTGGAATCGACCGAACGCTGCACTTCCGGACCTGAATGAACGCTGCACTTCTGGAATTGAACGAACGCTGCACTTCTGGAATCGAACGAACGCTGCACTTCCGGACCTGAATGAACGCTGCACTTCTGGAATTGAACGAACGCTGCACTTCTGGAATCGAACGAACGCTGCACTTCCGGACCTGAATGAACGCTGCACTTCTGGAATCGAACGAACGCTGTACTTCCGGACCTAAACGAACGCTGCACTTCTGGATGGGACTTGGAAATAATTTCTACATTTTTCGTGGACGCCGCACCACCGGACCCGAACGAACGCTGCACTTCTGGAATCGACCGAACGCTGCACTTCCGGACCTGAATGAACGCTGCACTTCTGGAATTGAACGAACGCTGCACTTCTGGAATCGAACGAACGCTGCACTTCCGGACCTGAATGAACGCTGCACTTCTGGAATTGAACGAACGCTGCACTTCTGGAATCGAATGAACGCTGCACTTCTGGATGGGACTTTGAAATAATTTCTACATTTTTCGTGGAACGAACGCTGCACCACCGTACCCGAACGAACGCTGCACTTCTGGAATCGAACCGAACGCTGCACTTCCGGACCTGAATGAACGCTGCACTTCTGGAATTGAACGAACGCTGCACTTCTGGAATCGAACGAACGCTGCACTTCCGGACCTGAATGAACGCTGCACTTCTGGAATTGAACGAACGCTGCACTTCTGGAATCGAACGAACGCTGCACTTCCGGACCTGAATGAACGCTGCACTTCTGGAATTGAACGAACGCTGCACTTCTGGAATCGAACGAACGCTGCACTTCCGGACCCGAACGAACGCTGCACTTCTGGATGAAATAATTTCGACATTTTCGGACGCTGCACTTCCGGACCTGAATGAACGCTGCACTTCTGGAATCGAACGAACGCTGCACTTCTGGACCGAATGAACGCTGCACTTTCTGGGACTTGAAATAATTTCTACATTTTTCGTGGAATTGCAACGCACCACTGGACCCGAACGAACGCTGCACTTCTGGAATCGACCGAACGCTGCACTTCCGGACCTGAATGAACGCTGCACTTCTGGATCGGACTTGGAAATAATTTCGACATTTTTCGTAGACGCCGCACCACCGGACCCGAACGAACGCTGCACTTCTGGAATCGACGAACGCTGCACTTCGGACCTGAATGAACGCTGCACTTCTGAATTGAACGAACGCTGCACTTCTGGAATCGAACGAACGCTGCACTTTGGAACCCGAACGAACGCTGCACTTCTGGAATCTGAACGAACGCTGCACTTCTGGAATCGAACGAACGCTGCACTTCTGGAATCGAACGAACGCTGCACTTCTGGAATGAACGCTGAACGAAATAATTTCGACATTTTTCGTGGACGCCGCACCACCGGACCCGAACGAACGCTGCACTTCTGGAATCGAACGAACGCTGCACTTCCGGACCTGAATGAACGCTGCACTTCTGGAATTGAACGAACGCTGCACTTCTGGAATCGAACGAACGCTGCACTTCCGGACCTGAATGAACGCTGCACTTCTGGAATTGAACGAACGCTGCACTTCTGGAATCGAATGAACGCTGCACTTCTGGATGGGACTTGGAAATAATTTCTACATTTTTCGTGGACGCCGCACCACCGGACCCGAACGAACGCTGCACTTCTGGAATCGACCGAACGCTGCACTTCCGGACCTGAATGAACGCTGCACTTCTGGAATTGAACGAACGCTGTACTTCTGGAATCGAACGAACGCTGCACTTCCGGACCTGAATGAACGCTGCACTTCTGGAATTGAACGAACGCTGCACTTCTGGAATCGAATGAACGCTGCACTTCTGGAATTGAACGAACGCTGCACTTCCGGACCTTGAATGAACGCTGCACTTCTGGAATCGAACGAACGCTGCACTTCCGGAATCGAATGAACGCTGCACTTCTGGATGGGACTTTGAAATAATTTCTACATTTTTCGTGGACGCCGCACCACCGGACCCGAACGAACGCTGCACTTCTGGAATCGAACGAACGCTGCACTTCCGGACCTGAATGAACGCTGCACTTCTGGAATTGAACGAACGCTGCACTTCTGGAATCGAACGAACGCTGACTTCTGGATGGGACTTGGAAATAATGCACTTCCGGACCTGAATGAACGCTGCACTTCTGGAATTGGAATCGAACGAACGCTGCACTTCTGGACCTGAATGAACGCTGCACTTCGGAATCGAACGAACGCTGCACTTCTGGAATCGAACGACTTGAACTGGAATGAACGCTGCACTTCTGGAATCGAACGAACGCTGTACTTCCGGACCCGAACGAACGCTGCACTTCTGGAATCGAACGAACGCTGCACTTCCGGACCCGAATGAACGCTGCACTTCTGGATCGGACTTTGAAATAATTTCTACATTTTTCGTGGACGCCGCACCACCGAACCCGAACGAACGCTGCACTTCTGGAATCGTCCGAACGCTGCACTTCCGGACCCGAATGAACGCTGCACTTCTGGATCGGACTTTGAAATAATTTCTACATTTTTCGTGGACGCCGCACCACCGGACCCGAACGAACGCTGCACTTCTGGAATCGAACGAACGCTGCACTTCCGGACCTGAATGAACGCTGCACTTCTGGAATTGAACGAACGCTGCACTTCTGGAATCGAACGAACGCTGCACTTCCGGACCCGAACGAACGCTGCACTTCTGGAATCGAACGAACGCTGCACTTCCGGACCCGAATGAACGCTGCACTTCTGGATCGGACTTTGAAATAATTTCTACATTTTTCGTGGACGCCGCACCACCGGACCCGAACGAACGCTGCACTTCTGGAATCGACCGAACGCTGCACTTCTGGAATCGAACGAACGCTGCACTTCTGGATGGGACTTTGAAATAATTTCTACATTTTTCGTGAACGCCGCACCACCGGACCCGAACGAACGCTGCACTTCTGGATGGGACTTTGAAATAATTTCGACATTTTTCGTTGATGCCGCGCTACCGAACACGAACGAACGCCGCACTTCTGGATCGGACTTGGAAATAATTTCTACATTTTTTGTTGACGTTGCACTTCCGGACCTGAATGAACGCTGCACTTCTGGAATTGAACGAACGCTGCACTTCTGGATGGGACTTTGAAATAATTTCGACATTTTTCGTTGACGCTCCACTTCCGGACTCGAACGAACGCTGCACTTTTGGATGGAACTTTGAAATAATTTCGACATTTTTCTTTGATGCCGCACTACCGAACACGAACGAACGCTGCACTTCTGGATCGGACTTGGAAATAATTTCTACATTTTTTGTTGACGCTGCACTTCCGGACCTGAATGAACGCTGCACTTCTGGATCGAAATGATGTTGCGATTATATCGTCTCGACAGTCCGATGCGTACCTACGGATCGACATACGATCCGGACCTCTTACTTTGGCTTGAAGTTAGTCAGTCTGTTTCATATTTTGTTTTACTTCGTGAAATCGTACTCGACGGTCTCTCGTCCGAAACACTTCGAGATCCGTAAAAGAAGATATTTAACGATGTTTCTAGTTTATCAAAAGTGAGGGAAATTCCTCAGAACTTTTTCTTGTCAAATCTCGTCCCCTTTAATGTTCTATTTCAGTCGGGCGATCAAATCTGTCCGCGACCGCCTTCGAGTGGTTCCCACCCACCGGCACGTCTATGATCGTAAACGACTGTCCTCGCTGCACGGTACCCCGTTCCGATGGAACCGGTAATACACATTACGAGTATATCTGCTTGCATACCATCTTGGGAAACTAATTCTGGTAATCGATCATTTTCGGTTTGTTCGTGTTTCGTAGTCTCATATCTGACTATATAAAATTCGTAAATTGGAATGTTCGAATATTCTATTTTTTTATTCGAACAATCCGATCTGGTATTTTTACAATTCGAATAGATATTAGAACATTGCCGAATTATTGTTGAGTATTGCGTTTCGCGTGGGTTATTCGGCAGTTTGCTTGTTCGAAATTAGCACAGTAACGTGCATTTATTTTTGTTTTTTTCTTTTTGGGATTGGAGAGTAGGTATTCATATTATTGGAATGCCTCCAATTTTTTTTTTTTGACTTTGAAATAATTTCGACATGGACGCTGCACTTCTGGACCCGAATGAACGCTGCACTTCTGGATGGGACTTTGCAATAATTTCGACGTGGACGCTGCACTTCCGGACACGAATGAACGCTGTACTTCTGGATCGGACTTTGAAATAATTTCGACATGGACGCTGCACTTCCGGACCCGAATGAACGCTGCACTTCTGGATGGGACTTTGAAATAATTTCGACATGGACGCTGCACTTCCGGACCCGAATGAACGCTGTACTTCTGGATCGGACTTTGAAATAATTTCGACATGGACGCTGCACTTCCGGACCCGAATGAACGCTGTACTTCTGGATCGGACTTTGAAATAATTTCGACATGGACGCTGCACTTCTGGACCCGAATGAACGCTGTACTTCTGGATCGGACTTTGAAATATTTTCGACATGGACGCTGCACTTCCGGACCCGAATGAACGCTGCACTTCTGGATGGGACTTTGAAATAATTTCGACATGGACGCTGCACTTCCGGACCCGAATGAACGCTGCACTTCTGGATGGGACTTTGCAATATTTTCGACGTGGACGCTGCACTTCCGGACCCGAATGATATTACGATTGTTTCGTCTCGACAGTCCGGTGCGTCTCTACGGATCGACATACGACCAGAACCTCTTACTTTGACCGGAAGTTACATATTTTGTTTTACTTCGTGAAATCGTACTCGAGGGTCTCTCGTCCGAAACACTTCGACATCCGTAAAAGAAGATATTCAACGATGTTTCTATTTTGTCAAAAGTGACGGAAATTCCTCCAAACTTTTTCTTGTCAAATCTCGTTCCCGTTAATGTTCTAATTTATTCGGACGATCGATTCTGACCGCCACCGCTTTCGAGTTGTCCCCACCGACCGGCACGTCTATGATCGTAAACGACTGTTTTCGGAGCACTGTACGCCGTTCCGATGCAACCGGTATTACACGTAATGGGACCGTCGTGTATGTCTGGTTGCATACCGTCGTTGGAAACATTTTCTGGGTCCCTCTTTGTAACTTTCCCGGCGCATCCACCATTTGTCGATTAGTTTCGAAGGAGCATTTTTGATCAACTTTTCGGAAGTGCAGCGTTCGGAGGAGCCCTTTTGAACAAACATTTCCGGAAGTGCAGCGTTCGAAGTGTCATTTTTGACAAATTTTCCGGAAGTGCAGCGTTTGAAGACTCATTTTTGACCAACTTTCCGGAAGTGCAGCGTTCGAAGACTCATTTTTGACCAACTTTCCGGAAGTGCAGCGTTTTGAGGAGCACTTTTGACCACACATCCCGAAGAACAGTGTTCGTGTGGACATTTTTTTCACAAAAAAAAATTCATGAGGTCATTTGAACGTCAACATTCTTGATGGAAGAAGAGACGATTTGTATGGGCTAGTAATATATAAGTAATATATAAGTAATATATAAGTAATATATAAGTAATATATAAGTAATATATATATAAGTAATATATAAGTAATATATAAGTAATATATAAGTAATATATAAGTAATATATAAGTAATATATATAAGTCCGATCCGGAAGTGCAGCGTTCAAAAAAATTTTTGTAAAATATCTTTTATCCTCTTCTATTCCCCTTTTTCCTTTTTATATACTTTATATTAATTCCTTTATATATTATATATATATATATATATATTTATCTATCTATCTCTCTATCTCTTTTTTTATTATTACTCATTTTTTTATTCTGTAAATTTTATTATCTCCTTGAAAACTCTTCTTCTCCTTTTTCCTCCTCCTCCTCCTCCTCCTCCTCCTCCTGGTCCTTGGCTTCTCCTCTCTCTCTCTGGTCCTCTCCATCCTCTGGTCCTCTCCTCCACATCCTCTGGTCCCCTCCATCCTCTGGTCCTCTCCATCCTCTGGTCCTCTCCATCCTCTGGTCGGCGGTCGGTCGGGTCGGTTGGGTCGGTCGGGTCGGTCGGGTCGGTCGGGTCGGTCGGGTCGGTCGGTCACCATGTTTATTTTTATCGTTCGACTATTGCAGAACACTGCAATCTGTCTGTCTGTTAACATACCAAGCTCTCTTTCACATTCATTTCGTTCGGTTCCGGGCCGTTTCCAAAATAATATTAGACGTGCCCTTACGAACGATCAATTCATTTCGACACCTCTGCTAATTTTGTTTCTTAAGAGACGTGCTGCTCTCTCCTTCATAAGTGCATCGATTAGTGCAAAACACCGCCTGACCACTTTCGACAATCCCAGCTCTCTTTGCCATTCAATTATTAATTTCGTTCGGTTCCGGGCCGTTTCCAAAATAATATTAGACGTGCCCTTACGAACGATGAATTCATTTCGACACCTCTGCTAATTTTGTTTCTTAAGAGACGTGCTGCTCTCCTTCATAAGTGCATCGAGTAGTGCAAAACACCGCCTGACCACTTTCGACAATCCCAGCTCGCTTTGCCATTCAATTATTAATTTCGTTCGGTACCGGGTCGTTTCCAAAATAATATTAGACGTGCCCTTACGAACGATGAATTCATTTCGACACCTCTGCTAATTTTGTTTCTTAAGAGACGTGCTGCTCTCCTTCATAAGTGCATCGAGTAGTGCAAAACACCGCCTGACCACTTTCGACAATCCCAGCTCGCTTTGCCATTCAATTATTAATTTCGTTCGGTTACGGGCCGTTTCCAAAATAATATTAGACGTGCGCCCTTACGAACGATCAATTCATTTCGACACCTCTGCTAATTTTGTTTCTTAAGAGACGTGCTGCTCTCCTTCATAAGTGCATCGAGTAGTGCAAAACACCGCCTGACCACTTTCGACAATCCCAGCTCGCTTTGCCATTCAATTATTAATTTCGTTCGGTTACGGGCCGTTTCCAAAATAATATTAGACGTGCCCATACGAACGATGAATTCATTTCGACACCACAGCTGCTAATTTTGTTTCTTAAGAGACGTGCTGCTCTCCTTCATAAGTGCATCGAGTAGTGCAAAACACCGCCTGACCACTTTCGACAATCCCAGCTCGCTTTGCCATTCAATTATTAATTTCGTTCGGTCGACACTGCTAATTTTGGGCTCCTCTCCGTTTCCAAAAAAATAATATTAGCCATTCAATTATTAACGTTCGGCCAAAATAATATTAGACTTACGAACGATGAATTCATTTCGACACCTCTGCTAATTTTGTTTCTTAAGAGACGTGCTGCTCTCCTTCATAAGTGCATCGAGTAGTGCAAAACACCGCCTGACCACTTTCGACAATCCCAGCTCTCTTTGCCATTCAATTATTAATTTCGTTCGGTTACCGGGCCGTTTCCAAAATAATATTAGACGTGCCCTTACGAACGATGAATTCATTTCGACACCTCTGCTAATTTTGTTTCTTAAGAGACGTGCTGCTCTCCTTCATAAGTGCATCGAGTAGTGCAAAACACCGCCTGACCACTTTCGACAATCCCAGCTCGCTTTGCCATTCAATTATTAATTTCGTTCGGTTCCGGGCCGTTTCCAAAATAATATTAGACGTGCCCTTACGAACGATGAATTCATTTCGACACCTCTGCTAATTTTGTTTCTTAAGAGACGTGCTGCTCTCCATAAGTGCATCGAGTAGTGCAAAACACCGCCTGACCACTTTCGACAATCCCAGCTCGCTTTGCCATTCAATTATTAATTTCGTTCGGTACCGGGTCGTTTCCAAAATAATATTAGACGTGCCCTTACGAACGATGCATTATTTTATCACCTCTGTTTTTCTCTTATTTAATTTGCCTTATTTGATCCTTCATTATGTTCAGATCCATTTGTCTTTCTAATCTTTTTAATTTCTCACTATGCGAATACAATCCCCCGTGTATATACGGATTTGGTCACGCTAGAGGCATGACGATACGGATCGAAAGCGGACAGCCGAAAGCCGGACCCCGACGCGGCGCTGCCCGGCTATGCTGTATTCAGGTACTTTCGAGTGCGAAATCGAAACGTCCCCATCGCCTTTACTCCGGCGGTGAAAATAATTTTCCGATTTTTTCAACGGGGATCTGCCGCCATTTTCGTTCCGCCGCTGTCCGTGATGAAAAAAAATTTTTTTTCAAATTTTTAAATTTCCAACGCTGCACTTCCGGATTTTACTTTGATGAAAAAAAAATTTTTGATGCTGTACTTCCGGATTTTTTACGATAAATCGGTAACGTTTTTGTTTCAAAATATCCGGAACTGCAGCCTTCGAATATTTCCTTTTCGGAAAAATCCAGAAGTACAGCCTTCGGAGGTGTTTTGGTGCAGATTTTTTTTATAAAATTTTTACTTCATCTTTCAGTTCACATGTGGAACCTGAAAAATCGAAAAGCCGGAAGTGCAGCGTTCGAATGTTTTTTTTTACGAAAAATCTAGCTGAGTGATTATTGAAACAAAGCATTGGGATGGCCCAGGAGGATGTTGAAGCTATTCGATGTTTGTCCGGTAGCTCTGAATAACGACGTGAAGAAATTCAAGCAAGCGCGGGTAAACGGCGGGAGTAGCCGTGACTCTCTTATTAGCACGGGTAAACGTGGGTCCTGAAATATCGAAAAGCCGGAAGTGCAGCGTTCAGATTTTTTTTTTTTTTGACGAAAAATCTAGCTGTCTATCTGATTATTGCAACAAGGCATTGCGATGGCCCAAGAGCTCTGAATAACGACGTGAAGAAATTCAAGCAAGCGCGGGTAAACGGCGGGAGTAGCCGTGACTCTCTTATTAGCACGGGTAAACGTGGGTCCTGAAATATCGAAAAGCCGGAAGTGCAGCGTTCAGATGTTTTTTTTTTTTGACGAAAAATCTAGCTGTCTATCTGATTATTGCAACAAGGCATTGCGATGGCCCAAGAGCTCTGAATAACGACGTGAAGAAATTCAAGCAAGCGCGGGTAAACGGCGGGAGTAGCCGTGACTCTCTTATTAGCACGGGTAAACGTGGGACCTGAAATATCGAAAAGCCGGAAGTGCAGCGTTCAGATGTTTTTTTTTTTGACGAAAAATCTAGCTGTCTATTCGATTATTGCAACAAGGCATTGCGATGGCCCAAGAGCTCTGAATAACGACGTGAAGAAATTCAAGCAAGCGCGGGTAAACGGCGGGAGTAGCCGTGACTCTCTTATTAGCACGGGTAAACGTGGGACCTGAAATATCGAAAAGCCGGAAGTGCAGCGTTCAAATGTTTTTTTTTTGACGAAAAATCTAGCTGTCTATTCGATCATTGCAATAAGGCATTGGGCTTGAATGAATTTTTCCGGAAGTACAGCATCCCATTTTATTTCCAAATTTTCGGATTTATTTCCGTTTTGCCGTCGATGTGCAGACTAGAAAAATCGCAAATCCGGAAGTGCAGCGTTCGAGGATATAGAAAAAAAATCCACGCGGCAATGAGAATAAAAAAAATTAAAAAAAAAATTAAAAATCGCCCACCACCGATGAGATGTTGTTTCGACATACTAATAACAACATGCTATTGCAAATTTGTGTATCTGATTGTCGCATCCCTCGAGGGGGTCGTCCGTGTTTCATACCTCTCAGCACAGGAGGGACTGCTGCTTGACGGTAATTAAGTTTGCAAAATATGATTTTGCTGTTTCCAATTGGTCCGTGTTTCTTTGACTTTTCAATCAAACGTTTGAGTTTGATTAGTCGTCTTGGGCTGTTTGCAAAATTTTTGACTTTGCAATTAAAGCACTGTCAGGGCTCCCTCTTTTGTGGTTTTTGCTTATGGTATTTATGTATAAAACGATACAACGTAGTAACCTATTTCTGTATGTTTGCTTGACTTGTTTTAAGCCTTGTTTTTGGTGTGCACGTATAATACACGTCGTTGTAACCATTTTTGTTCTCTGCTTTGCTTTCGGTATGGATGTATTACTGAATACTTCGTAGTAACCATTTTCAGTTTGTCTGCACGTTTTGCTTTTGGTACGTATGTCAATACAATACTTCGTAGTAACCATTTTCTGTTCGTTCATTTTTCTATTAGTTTATATTGACCACTCCTTTTCCCTTCCGTGGCAAGTTATGATAATAACTGTAGGGGAAAGAGTTAAGAATATTTATTAAGAAAATCGAGTACATCTAGCCTACAAGAGACTATCCCAAGTTTTAGTACTTTATTCATCATACATTGTATTATTATATTATCGTCATTTATTTGAGCATCCCATCGAAGTGGGTGTTCGGAGGCGCTCGATCAATCACTGGTTTCCCTTCCGTGGCAAGTTATGATAATAACTGTAGGGGAAAGAGTTAAGAATATTTATTAAGAAAAGCGGGTACGTCTAGCCTACAAGACGATCCCAAATTTTAGTACTTTATTCATCATACATTGTATTATTATATTATCGTCATTTATTTGAGCATCCCAACGAAGTGGGTGTTCGGAGGCGCTCGATCACTCGTAGTGGTGGATAAAATTAACCACCGACCAAACTAGACTGCCGAAAATTCGTTTGTCGCAGAAAATTAAATTTTTACGACGCACGAAGACAACAATCTTAGTTTCGGCTGCGTTCGAAAAGGGAAGCGTCGTCGTAACAACAACAACAACCCTAGAGTGAATTCAAATAAA
>NW_026712917.1:25000-30639 GCF_030625045.1 Achroia grisella
GCATCTCACCGTCTACCCTCGAGATCTCGCCCGTAAAATGAGGGAGAGAGGATAACGTCAGGTGTGATCGATCGATAAAGAATACTAAACACGACGGTCCTAGACACCACGCATCGAGATCCCGACAGGAGACGCGAATCGGTCGGTTCGTCGTGTTGACTCTGTTTCCCCTCTGAGCGTGTTCTCTCACCGTCTACCCTCGAGATCTCGCCGTTCAAATGGCGAGAGAGGATAACGTCGGGCGATCGACACGGAGAAAACGAGACACACGACTGATACACGACCTCGCATCGAGATCCTGAGGACGCGGTCCTACTTGCGTTTCGTTTGTCGCATACAACATCTTTCGAAAACAACCGATCACGTTTTCGAAACCGGCGGGAGACGCGCTAACCGGTCTGTTCGCCGTGGTGTTCTTCTCCTCTGACATCGCATCTCACCGTCTACCCTCGAGATCTCGCCCGTAAAATGAGCGAGAGAGGATAACGTCAGGTGTGATCGATCGATAAAGAATACTAAACACGACGGTCCTAGACACCACGCATCGAGATCCCGACAGGAGACGCGAATCGGTCGGTTCGTCGTGTTGACTCTGAAAACGAGGCACGACGGGTACACGACCTCGCATCGAGATCCTGAGGACACGGTCCTACTTGCGTTTCGTATAAATTTTCGAAAGGAGCTTTCGAACCGGCGGGAGACGCGCGAACCGGTCTGTTCGCCGTGGTGTTCTTCTCCTCTGACATCGCATCTCACCGTCTACCCTCGAGATCTTGCCCGTAAAATGAGCGAGAGAGGATAACGTCAGGTGTGATCGATCGATAAAGAATACTAAACACGACGGTCCTAGACACCACGCATCGAGATCCCGACAGGAGACGCGAATCGGTCGGTTCGTCGTGTTGACTCTGAAAACGAGGCACGACGGGTACACGACCTCGCATCGAGATCCTGAGGACACGGTCCTACTTGCGTCTAATATGTCGTACGCACAACATTTTTCGAAAAGAGCCGATCGCGATCGTTCCCTTAAAAACGGACATCGTTAAAGACCGAGAGATCCACGACCACGTAAAGTTCAAAAATAGTTCAAATCATGGTACGCGTGAATACATCAGCAGTCTGAAAACAGCGTCCTAGGAACGTCGGTCGACGTTTTTCCAGAATCTGTCGCCGGGGCACTGAACGCCACCCCGTCAGCCGGGCGAAAATCATTTAAAACCCACGAGTGCCGAGGTCGAATCCTGGCGAGGAACGAAACGTCAAACCGCTCATGTGTTCCTCCGGTCCGAACCCGACACCTGCGATCCCCTCCGAAACCTGCGATGACGGACTTTTCGACCGTTGCCATCAACGTGATCTCATCTCCTGATAATAACCGTACGCTTACCATCAACGAACGAAGTCATCAAATAGACGACAACGACGGACGATATCGGAACGAAAAAAATCTACTGGAGACGGTCGACGGACGACAGTTACGATCTCTTGTCATTTCGACCGTTGCCATCAACGTGCGATCATAGCCTGCCTGATCACCGAACACACGATTACCATCAACGAAGTCGCCATCGAGACGGGCGCGGGGACACCCGCCGACGACGATCGACGGACAATATTTTGTGGAACGGTGATACTACGGAAACGATCGACGGACGACAGTTACGATCAATATTTCGTCACCGAGGACGGGGATCTAGGTACCCGAACACCGTCTACTCGAGCGTTTCTCCGAGATGTCGGATAGGCGCAAGAGCCGGCACTGCGGAGCCGTCCGGGCGTTGTATTGCACCGAAACGAACTGCGATCCTGCACACGCACACGAAAAAAATATTTCAATGTGCGCGCATCGTAGTCTAGCGGCGTCAACGAGGGTCTATCCCCCGAGAACGTGCGACAGCACCGCTAAGGGCTGACGTGCCGTCGGCTCCGTCTAGACTTTCAAAAGTTCAAAAATAAGGAACGACACGGATGTCGTCCTTATAATATATATATCAATCATGTCAGACAAATGCTTACAATTTCGTGTTGCCATTCGTGAAAATGGACACTACTCTCGTTAATGATCCTTCCGCAGGTTCACCTACGGAAACCTTGTTACGACTTTTAGTTCCTCTAAATGACCAAGTTTGGTCATCTTTCCAGCAACATCGGCGACGCCGAAACGCCACCGCGTACCGGTCCGAAGACCTCACTAAATCATTCAATCGGTAGTAGCGACGGGCGGTGTGTACAAAGGGCAGGGACGTAATCAACGCGAGCTTATGACTCGCGCTTACTGGGAATTCCTCGTTCATGGGGAAGAATTGCAAGCCCCAATCCCTAGCACGAAGGAGGTTCAGCGGGTTACCCGGACCTTTCGGCCAGGGAGGACACGCTGATTCCTTCAGTGTAGCGCGCGTGCGGCCCAGAACGTCTAAGGGCATCACAGACCTGTTATTGCTCAATCTCGTGCGGCTAGAAGCCGCCTGTCCCTCTAAGAAGAATTGTTTGTACGCCGACAGTAAAAACCGCGCGCGACCACCGGGCGAACCCGGGGCCGGCGGGCCTTTGGGATGTCGAAATACGCCTATTTAGCAGGCTAGAGTCTCGTTCGTTATCGCAATTAAGCAGACAAATCACTCCACCAACTAAGAACGGCCATGCACCACCACCCACAAAATCAAGAAAGAGCTCTCAATCTGTCAATCCTTATTGTGTCTGGACCTGGTGAGTTTCCCCGTGTTGAGTCAAATTAAGCCGCAGGCTCCACTCCTGGTGGTGCCCTTCCGTCAATTCCTTTAAGTTTCAGCTTTGCAACCATACTCCCCCCGGAGTCCAAAATCTTTGGTTTCCCGGAAGCTGCCCGCCGAGTCATCGGAGGAACGTCGGCGGATCGCTAGCTGGCATCGTTTATGGTTAGAACTAGGGCGGTATCTGATCGCCTTCGAACCTCTAACTTTCGTTCTTGATCAATGAAAACATTTTTGGCAAATGCTTTCGCTTCTGTCCGTCTTGCGACGATCCAAGAATTTCACCTCTAACGTCGCAATACGAATGCCCCCGTCTGTCCCTCTTAATCATTACCTCGGGGTTCCGAAAACCAACAAAATAGAACCGAGGTCCTATTCCATTATTCCATGCACTCGGTATTCAGGCGGCTGCTGCCTGCTTTAAGCACTCTAATTTGTTCAAAGTAAACGTGCCGGCCCACCTCGACACTCAATGAAGAGCACCGCGGCGGGATTGAGTTGGGCCGCCCTCGCGGGCTAAGCCCACCGGCAGGACGTCCCGCGGCACGCCAGTTGACACCGCGAACGATGAACCGGCGGCGCGGGACACAGATTCGACTACGAGCTTTTTAACTGCAACAACTTTAATATACGCTATTGGAGCTGGAATTACCGCGGCTGCTGGCACCAGACTTGCCCTCCAATGGATCCTCGTTAAAGGGTTTAAAGTGTACTCATTCCAATTACGGGGCCTCGGATGAGTCCCGTATCGTTATTTTTCGTCACTACCTCCCCGTGCCGGGAGTGGGTAATTTGCGCGCCTGCTGCCTTCCTTGGATGTGGTAGCCGTTTCTCAGGCTCCCTCTCCGGAATCGAACCCTGATTCCCCGTTACCCGTTACAACCATGGTAGGCGCAGAACCTACCATCGACAGTTGATAAGGCAGACATTTGAAAGATGCGTCGCCGGTGCTAGACCGTGCGATCAGCTCGAAGTTATTCAGAGTCACCAAGTTGGACGATGACGGAGACCGCCACCGATTGGTTTTGATCTAATAAAAGCGCTCCTTCCGTCTCCGGTCGGAGCTCTGTTTGCATGTATTAGCTCTAGAATTACCACAGTTATCCAAGTAGGATTGTACCATCTAAGGAACCATAACTGATTTAATGAGCCTTTCGCGGTTTCACCTTAATTCGGCTTGTACTGAGACATGCATGGCTTAATCTTTGAGACAAGCATATGACTACTGGCAGGATCAACCAGGGAACTGTGCGTGTATCGTAGTACACACGACAGTTCGTCCGTCGACCCGTAGGTCGAGGATAACTATCGTCACGTGCGAGCGAAACGGACGATCTTTGCGACCGTCGTGACGCCACGTTCGTGCATTTTGCGTTGTGCTACGTTTCGCAGTTAAAAACAAAACAGAATATTGTGGTTTCCATATATATATACATAGTTATCGTGACGTACGCAGTATCGGGAAGGAGAAAACGACGACGATATTTTGCAACCACCGTGCCTCTTACCATCTGAAAATCGTTTCCCATCCGAGATATGGTAGTCATCGATTTGATTTTGTGTGTCTTTCGCTCACACATATTTTGTGTCATCGCGGTACGGCAGACGACGATCAAGTCGAACCCGTCCCGCTCACAAATTTTTATTTATAATGATTATTTATCATTTTTCGTGTTATGTTTTGTTTTTCCACGCCACACGCACGCATGAGAGTTCAAAACACCGGCGTCGAAAATTCGTTTTTAACGAAACTTCCTCGGCCTGTAAAAATTTTTCTAACAAACTTAACTCTTCGCTACATTGAAAGCGATACTTTTTCGGTAAGAATTTCCGTAGAAATTCGAACACGTTACGAGTAGAAAACTTATTCTCGCTCGGATATCTGAGAGTTTATGCATTATTTATTGTTGTTGGGTGCAGCAACGATGAAGTCGCAAAACTCGATCGCGCCACCCTCTACAACTTGTAAAAAATGTTGATCGCATAGGGACCGCAGACGATTGAACGCCATGCCGCATCCGCGATCTCGCTGTGGGAGACGGTCGAAACGTACTCCACCGACTGTCGAAATTCGTTCGTCGCTGCGAAAATTAAATTCTCACGACGTCCAAAGACAATCCTGCTGGTGGTCGTTCCGAAAAGAAAGACGAGGTGAAAACCTCGCACGATCTCCTCCGTCAGAAAACCGTACATGACGGTGTCATCAGTAGGGGGCCAAAACTCGACTGTCGAAAATTCGTTTGTCGCAGAAAATTAAATTTTTACGACGCACGAAGACAATCTTATGTTCGGTCTAGTTCGAAAAGGAAGCGTCGTCGGAACAACAACAACCCTAGTAGTATGAATCTTCTAACAAACTTAACTCGAATTTTCTGAGAGTTTATGCATTATTTTTAAAAAATGTTGATCGCATAAGGACCGCAGACGATTGAACGCCATGCCGCATCCGCGATCTCGCTGTGGGAGACGGTCGAAACGTGCTCCACCGATTATCGAAATTCGTTCGTCGCTGCGAAAATTAAATTCTCACGACGTCCGAAGACAATCCTGCTGGTGGTCGTTCCGAAAAGAAAGACGAGGTGAAGACCTCGCACGATCTCCTCCGTCAGAAACCGTACATGACGGTGTCATCAGTAGGGGGCCAAAACTTGACTGTCGAAAATTCGTTTGTCGCAGAAAATTAAATTTTTACGACGCACGAAGACAATCTTATGTTCGGTCTAGTTCGAAAAGGGAAGCGTCGTCGGAACAACAACAACCCTAGTAGTATGAATCTTCTAACAAACTTAACTCGAATTTTCTGAGAGTTTATGCAGTATTTACAAAAAATGTTGATCATAAGGACCGCAGACGATTGAACGCCGCTGCCGCATCCGCGATCTCGCTGTGGGAGACGGTCGAAACGTG